>NW_009952640.1:859403-878274 GCF_000747805.2 Chaetura pelagica | reverse complement strand
TGCAGGAGCGGCTACGAGGCCGCGTCCCAGCGCTTCGACCCCGGGGACGTGGAGGTGAGCGTGGCCGGGAGGTCCTTCCTGGTGACTGGAGCCAACAGCGGCATCGGCAAGGCCGCGGCCACGGGCATCGCCAGGAGGGGTGAGCGGGAGCGGCTCGGAGGGGTCGGGAGGCGGGTTCGGCCTCCCGGGGGAAACCCCGAGGCCCAGCTCCCCGGGAGGAGGGGTCAGGAGTGTTATTTTGCAGGGGTTTGAGCAGGATCAGCGCTATGGGAACTGGAATAATGAAGCAAAATAAGTTGAGAGGATTTGTGGAGTGTTTTTCAAGTGCTCGTTTACCAAAATCTGTGTTAGACTGGCATCTAAAGGTGTTGGTGACTGGTTGAGGTGTGTTCAAGGCTGATCTGGCACAGGTAGCAGCCCGGTTGCATTTGAACTGTTTTGAAGAACTTGCAAAACGGTCCTGTGATGGAAGAAAACAACTGGCTTTGCTAAGCTGAGATGGGAGAGTGTAAAAGAAGCAACATCGTTGTGCTTTTTCTTGATGACAATAACCTGAAGTTTGTGCTTTTTAACTGATTACGTGCAACCATTTTTTCTGTTGCTTCCTGTGAGCAAGGAGATAGTATGGACTAGAACTACCTACTCTTGAAGGATAAACCTAATCCCTTTCAGAGTTGACAAAATAATTTCTGTTGTGCAAGAGTGATAGGAGTTTTGCCGTGTAGAATAGAAGAGAGGAGCTTGCAGCTTTTTGCTCTTTCTTTGCCTGTTTAGGTTTCATAACTATCTTACGAAGGAAAGTGGGGACTTGTTTAAATTAAAGAAACTCAAAATTATTAGCATGAGAGAGTCTTTGGGTTAAAGATCCCCATCAAGTGCCAATATGTGACTGATTTCAGGTTCCCACTGCTGCCATTGCGTGTTGCAGCCTAAGGTAGGTATTGCTTTGTCTGGTGGCTGTTCTGCTTGCAGTCAGACATGCCTGCCAGGATTTGAAAGCTGTCAAGTTGACCAGGTCTGAATAGGGCTTGGTCACTGTGTCTAGTATTTGGAACTCAATGAACAACTTTGGGCTCAAGCTGCTTGTCTTCGTATCCAGAGTGGGCAGTGCTGTGCGTACGAAGTTAAAATAACTTAAAAATGTCTTCCTGATCCTGTTCTTGCACTTGTCACTCTGAAAGTCAACGTCAGCCATTGGAGCTGTGGCTTCTAGTTGAATCTCTTTAAGTACACCATGACAAGAAGGTAAGGAATTCAGATTCAGCAAAAGAATAACCAAGCTACATTGGCTTTACCTTCAAGCACTTCAGATTTTTTTTAAATAGCGATGGTCTCGATGAACATTTTTTTTAGCCCAAGTTCATGTTTTCTCTGAGTCAGTCTCCTATGGATTTTGCAGATGTGGGCTTTTCTTGTGATGCATGTTTGTTGCAGTCTTCTCCTAACCACTCTGAAAATTCCAAAGTGTTGTTTAAGTTAAAATAATTTCAAACTTTACCATGGAAAATATATTTAAACCCCTTTCCTAGTCCATAGGTCACATCAAAAGTTCCATCTCCTTAAAAGCAAGAGAAAAGTTCATATTCAAGCCCCTTAAAAGCCACCTTTATTTGTGTTTGATGCTTTCCACTGTAGACAATGAGAATGTTCCTGATCAGCTTGAAGGCCAGCTACTTCCTCCATGTCATTAGCTTGTACCTGCACACATTACTTGTGCTGTCCCCTGTGTTTTGGGAAAAGCTCCTTAAATATCTGCAAATGCGCATCCTTAATTGCCCTAAGATCTGTAATTAAAGCCCTCTTTTGCAGTGAAGCCTGCAATCACTGTGAGAACATCCAGAGAGGTGAGCACTGGACACTGCTCTTTCTGATTGTCATTTCTCTCTCATGGAATCTGCTTTGCCGGGGCAAAGACTTATCTTTCATTGTGAGAGATATATATATATTTAGTGCCTGTCCATTCATGGTTTCTTCCATGCAAGGCATATGTGTGAAGATGAATTACAGAATCACAGAATATTAGGGGCTGGAAGGGACCTCTGAAGATCAAGTCCAACCCTTCCTTCCAGAGCAGGACAAAAACAAACAAACAAAACCCAAACAAAAAACCACATGCCAACTAGGGCAGATCATTCAGAAAGGCATCCAGACAGGTCTTGAAAGAAAGTCCGGAGAAGGAGACTCCCCAACCTCTCTGGGCAGCCTGTTCCAGTGCTCTGTAGACGTCACAGTGAAGTTCTTCCTCATGTTGAGGTGGAACTTCCTGTGCTCGGGGTTGAGTCCATTGCCTCTCATCCTATCACAGGACACGAGTGAAAAGAGGTTGTCCTTGACTTCTTGACACCCAGCCCTCGTGTATTTATAGACACTAATTAGGTCCCCCCTCAGTCTTCTCCTCTCTAGACTGAAAAGCCCCAGGTTTTTTAGCCTTTCCTTGTAAGGCAAGTGTTCCAGACCCCTAATGAAACTTTATTAAACATTGGTAGTGTCATTTGTATTATTATCCTAGATTCGGGAGTTTTCCACTGCAGTTGTGCACTTGATAAAAACTCTGACAGTGCAGTGGAGGAATCAGACCCTGTTAGAAAATGTCAGAAGAACCTTGAGGCATTACCTGCACCAGCTGCATGCCAAGTACACTTGCTGTAATGGTGCTCAGTGGAAAAACCCCTCTCGTAGACAAAAAGTACTGTTATCAGACCTCATACTGGGCTGTGCAGTGTGTGGCTGCTCTATCTCTAGGGTAGACTTGGTGCCTTGCATTTGAGTTCTGAGCAGTACCAGAGTGACCTGGCACCCTTGTTTTTCTTACATGGGTTACATTGCTTGAGCCTTCTCATGGTGGACTGTTAGCAAGCCCTTTAACAATAGATAAAAGTGAAGAGTGCAGGTACTCCTATGTCTGAGATTAACACATTACTTGTAATTATGAGAGAATAGGAAGCATAACAATAAGAAAAAATTATGCCTTAAGACCTCTTTTTGAAGGCTCACTTTACTGTTGCCAACTTACGAGGTCATGGTAAGTCTTTGAGTGGATCCTTGCCCTGCTTATTCCTTTCATAGGAAAGTGGGTTGGAAGAGACCTGTAGAGGTCCCTTGATGCCTGACCAGAGCCTTCTAAGCTGCAATATGTGGCCATGGTCTTTGTCATAACTCCCACTGTTGAGAAGTGGCAAGTCTGTATCTCGCTTTTTTTTTTTTTTTTTTTTTTTTATGCAGCAATTCTAGTCACCTGTGTTGTTAAAAGACATTTACTGAATTTTCTAGGGCATATTCCAAAGGAAGCATTTATGATACAGATGCCTTAGCTTCAATTTCCAGTATAGCTCTGGTATTTAGAAAGAATCTCTTTGCCGAAAGAGTGGCTGGACAGTGGAACAGGCTGCCCAGGGAGGTGATGGAGTCACCATCCCTGGAAGTATTTAAGAGGAATGTAGACACCGTGCTTAGCAACATGATTTAAGCACTGAACAGGTAAATTAGGTTATGGTTGGTGGATTTAGGTTATGGTTGGACTTGATGATCTTCAAGGTCCCTTCCAACCAGGATAATTCTATGATTTTATCAACACTAAACATGACATGCAGACTTGACCAAAAATGAGTTGAGCAGAGAGTTCCTAGAATGCAGTGGCCTTATCTATAAATGCAGCTTTATGTGATGACCCAGTTGCAGTGTGATACTTTCTTCTTCCTGCTTGCCTTCATTGGGACCAGAACTAAGCAGAAGTCTCTGAGGTTTTTTTGTTATTTCCACTTTTTGTGTCCTAAACCTTTTGTGTGAAGTACCTTCACCTCAGTCTTTTGACAGACCCTGCTGGGATTCTTGGCATGTCTGATCTGCCTGATGGTACTACTGGATCAATGCCTTTTGGGGGCAATTTGCCCCTGAGAATAGCCCAAGGCTAGTGGACCTGGGACTGCTATGAGGTGCTGTGGCCCTCATCAGCTCCCAGCTCAACAGCAAGTGTCATGTGAGCCCTGAGAGCTCGGCAGACCTGTGGAGCAGCATTGATGAAAAGTCACTGCTCAGCTCTTTGCAACAGAGAAGTGGGTCTGTTGGCTGTGCACAGCTCAGGAACATTCTGCCTGCTGGGAAGCTCCCATGATATTTTGGTGACCATCTGACCAGTATTGCTAGTGCTTCTAGCGGGCTGTGGATTTCCCAAAAACTGGAATGCAATCACAAAAGGTTTTTTGTTTCATTTGTTTCACTTTCAGGCCCTCCCTCTTTGCTGATGCCTACCCTGCCGGCTCCCCTCCATCTAGCAATTAGTTCTCAAATGTGTTTTTTTTGTCAAAATCCACCAGGTGGCACGGTTCATCTGGTTTGCCGAAATAAGGAACGAGCTGAGGTCGCCAAAGGAGAAATAGTGTCAGAAACGGGCAATCAGGTGAATTGTTTTCCAATCTTGTTTACTCTTAGAAAGATTGTTAATATATAAAGACCTCAAAGGCCTTGGGTTATTCTGTTACGTAATTTTGCCGTTGTGTTTTTAACATTAGCTTCATACGGACATAGAAATGTCTTGAAGTGATTTAATTTCACTAGGTGATGTTTTCTGTGATTAAAAACATTTATCAGCTGCTTGCTGTTTTATTTAACATTTGTTGTTGATACATTTTGTGATGTCCTACTTACTATTCCTATCTATGTGGCTGAGGCTTTTAAAAGTTAATGCATTGCAACACTCTTACAACAGCATTTATGAGTTTACAGCATTGGAGTTGAAGGTTTTATGTGTCTGAATAACATGCTCTTGATTTGCTGACATTAGCTGTTCTGTGAAGTCCTGTGTGTGGTCCTAGTTCCATGCTCTACAGACTTTTCCATTTCCTTTTCTGACAATATCTCTTCTTTACCTCCTTCCTTCTGCTAATTTTTTTTTTCCCTCATTCTGTAGTATATCCCTGTAGCTGTTGCTGTTGCTTTTGGTAATTATTCAGGAGGGTGTGCTTATGAAGAAGTATAATCATTGTCTTTCTGTCTTAGTGTAATGATTTTGGCTGTTGGAGTTACTTTTCTTCATAGCAGCTCCTGCAGTGCTATGTTTTAGATTTGTGACCAAGACAGCATTGACAACCCATGTTCTAGTTACTGCTGAACAGCACAGCATCAAGGCCTTTTCTGGTTCTCACAGTGCACCCATCAGCAAGCAGGCTGGGAGTGTGTAAGAAGTTGGGAGGGGACACACTGGGACAGCTGACTCAAAGGATATCCCATACCATATGATGTTGTGCTCAGAAATAAAAGCTGGGGGAAGAAGGAGGAAGCAGCATTCACAGTTTTGGTGCTTGACTTTTGAAATCACTGTTGCATGTGATAAAACCTTCCTTTCCTAGGAGCTGCTAAACATCTGGCTGATGATGAGAAGTAGTGAATAAATTCCTTATTATGCTTTGTTTGCACACGCAGCTCTGTTTCACTTATTAAATTGTCTTTCTGTCAATCCACAAGTTTTGTCTGGTTTACCCTTCCAGTTCTCTCTGCCATCCCACTGGATGGTGAGTGAATGAGCTGTTGTGTGGGGCTTAACTGTCTACTGGGGTTAACCCCCAGCACTTGGATTGTGAGCTGTCCTCATTTTAAATAGTGACTTGGCTCTTGAACACAGTATTTTGATTTCAGTAATAGTTTTTAACGTGGATCAAAAATTCTGAAGATTTTTTATGGTTAGAGATACTGTATTGACTACATTTCTGCTCTTTGGTTTCAGCTCCCTAGTGTGACACAAGCAACATTACACTTCAGTTCTTTAACGGAGGTGGATTAGATCAGGCCTTCTGTAGAAATGAATACTTTCCAGGTGTCTATAACTGTGTAATCCCATGGCTATAGTAAGACTAGTGATTATCTGTGTTACCTCCTTTTCTAACAGCAGTCAGACAGCCAGGAAAGAGACATGAGTTTGATGACCTCTGAAGGTTCCTTCATGTTCTGTTTTATATCATTTGGTGAGGGGAAAAAAAAAAAAAAAGTTTGAGGCAAGTAATGTTCTTCCTCTAAAATGGCAGAGTCACTGCACTCCCATTTTTTGCTAGGCTGCAAACCTGTTGTTTCTCTGGTCATGCAAGAGTGTGTGAGCACTGCAGAACTTTTTTGTGACCCTGGGGACAGGACACTTGTATAGAAAGCAACATTCAGAGAAGTGTTAGACAAGCTGTACAAGAAGCCCTGTGGGACCTGTGACTGCATTGGGAAGAGTCATTTTAATAAGCCCACAAGAACATCTTTCTTTATAAGTACTAATTCAGAAGCAATCCAGTGAGATAATACAATGCTTTATCTGCAACTTGACAAGTTGTATCCAGACTTAACTTGCTCTTCCTGGTCATCTGGACAAAGATCCTGTAGTATAACACACCAAAGAGTTTTTCCATCTTCCACAGCAATGCATGGCAGAGTTCAGTGCCACAGTGGAGTTAATATCTGGCAGGCACCTGCAGCTAGACTTGGGAACTGGAAAGTTCTGCTAATCTGTTAAAGCACATCTAGTAATGGAGATTAAGTCTCACTTTGAAAATTTGCTGCCATTAAGGACTTTTATAGGGAACAGGCTTGTGGGTCCTTTTCCTGAGCCAATGTGGCAGTCTTCAGCCAGTAAGTGTTGATTTAGGTCTTTTTCTGTCTCTGAAATCACTTGTAATATTGAACATTGTCAAGGTTTAATGCTGGGCCAGCAATTAAACCAATGATAGATGTTCTCTATTATGCCCTCTCCCTTCCCAGAAAGGGAAAGGAATGAGAATAAGGGAGAAAGACTTACGGGTTGGAAACCCTATACAGCTTTAATGAAAGCAATAATGATGAAGAAGAAAATAATGAGATATATACAAAAATATAGAAAACAAATATCACCCTCCCCCCAGTAATGCTCACATCACCACCCATGCTGCAGGGTAGGCTCTGGGAAAGTCCCAGACTGGACTCCTGTACTCAGTGGCAGATGAGAGCTGAATGCAGGAACGCACAGATTCGGGAATACAGCGGTTGGGATCAAAAGTAAGAAGAGACAGAACAGAGTCCTCCCAGGATGCTGGCTGTGGATCCTTATGATCCCTCAGATTTATACCCGGTATGATGTGTATGCAATGGAATACTTAGTTTGGTCAGTTTTGGGTCACCTCTCAGGTCTGTTCCTCCCCACAGGAGGGTTGCAGGTGTAACCCCATTTCTTCCCTTTTGTTTCTAGCACAGGAGAAGTTCAGCAGAATCAAGCAGTGACCTTGTTTCTGCATAGCATTCTTCAGCAATAACTATGAACATTGGTTGTTATCAGTCCTAGAAACAGACACTGACTAAAAAACATGCTGTTAATTTCAGAAAGTGCAGTTACTTAGAAGAGACTTAATTGGAAAGTAAAATTACTAAAAAGAAAATTGATTCTGTCCTGGCTCCAGGACAAATCAGGACAAACATCTGCCCAAAAACCTTCAGCGCTTATGTTCCAGTAGATAATGTTAGTAGCTTTAAAAGTAGAAAGCTTTTAGAGAGTATCCACTTAGAAACAGTAGAGCAGTGTCAAGTTTTTGGCTAGAAATGAACATGACAATGAGAAAATTCTGACCTAACTCAACTAAGGAGCTGAAATCCAATGGCTAGGCAGAAGAAGTCATGTGTTTTTTAACTGCAGGGAAGCAGAATTATAGGCAGGGAATAATGCCTTTATAATTTTCTCAGCTTCTTCACTTATCTAATTTGCTTGTATAATGAGCATTTAAAGAAACAACTTGGAAAGAGAGGAGGTCCTTTAATGATTATATGTTGTTTTGCATGAGAAAAATCCTCTGCATAATTATTTTAGAACTGCCTTTTCCTGAGATACATCATAAGACTATCTGTGGTGTGTCTTTGAGACTAAGTGCTATCTAGAAGAGGAGTAGGAGTTGACATCCTTTTCTATGCTGATAAATGCCACTGTGCTTGTACTAGCTGGAACAAAAATCTGCAAAAAGCAAGAAAATTGCCCGTAACAAACAGTAAAAGGGTTTTGATGTTTTGGATAGAGGTAATATTTCTAGCTTTAGAGGTTTAGAAAATTAGAACTTTTGCTCTCTGTCAAGCTTCTCCTTTTTTTTTTTTTTAAAAAAAAATATTCTATTGCATCCACATTCCTGGCCATAATATTTCAAAACATTGCAAGACTGTTGTGACATGGAGTGGCTAACAAGGATTTAGCAGTTAATGCAGCAGTTGGCATGTAAGGGGGTGAAGAAGGCACTTGACACTCAGAGGCAGCTAGAGTGGATGCAGTGATGCACCTGGAAGCATCCTCTCCTGCCCTGGTTGGAAAGCATGTGCTTGGCACAGGAAGGTTGGCCCAGATAGAGCTCCAGAGGAATGATGTGGCTGATATTGGGTTGCAGGGAGTGATTGGTACTTTTTGCTGAGCCTCGGGCAGAGCATGATGGTGACCTCATCAGTTGCGTTCTGCTGTGGCCTAGGTGCTGGGTTGCCAGGTGAAGTGACAGCAGAAGATGAGCAGGCTGCATAATAGCAGGGAACAGAAGCAGGAGATTGTCAGGGTCTTTGCAGAACAGATCACAAACCCCACGTTATGTATAAGGAGGGACATCTAGAAGCTATGCTTGAATAAGTGATGGATAGAGACTCCTGAGATGAGGAGGAATGGAAGCTTGTGACTGCTGGCAACAGAAGGCAGGCTCCTGTTCTGCCTACAGATGTGCATTTATAGGATAGGTATAGTGCCATGGTAACAGATGAGGAAGAACAAACTCTGTCAGGGGAGGTGTTGGAGATAGATGAGCCTGAACTGTTGTTGCCACTGGGAGGATATGGTGGGTGATAATGGCTGGAGGCTCCCTCCTTGGGGGCATGGAGGCACCCATCTGCAGTCTTGGCTTGATGTCTTGGAGGTTTGTCACTTGCTGAGGACTCAAATCTAGGGCTTGTTTTGACCTCAGACTTGTACTTGTTGCCAAACCACATGGGCACCAATGGCATTGTGAGGGTGACCTTGAGTTCATCAAGTGTGCTTACAGAGGGTGAAGAACATGAGTTCCCAAGTAGCACTCTCCTAAATCCTTCCAGTGAAAGGAAAAATGCCTGACAAATAAAGATACGTGTTTTTACAGCTGGATTCATTATGTGTGTATTCCTGCTCAAAGAGGGTAATCCCATTGCTATGCCAGGGAAGGTGCAAGATTGTACAGATGCCTGTACATGCTTGTAGATGCCTGTACAGGCTGCATGGTCACAGGTGGTGGTACTCATAGCACACTTGAACCACCCTGATACCTGCTGTCAACACAGCAGGGCATAAACAATCCAGGAGATTTCTGGAGATCCTTGAGAACCATTTGTTGGTATCAACACTGGTCAAGCTAGCTAGGGGTGATCTCTGCTGCTGTAAATTGTTTGAATAATCTTGAATAGTTGCCTTGATGGAAGTGGCCACAAGACTCTGGAATTTAAGATTGAGACAGGTGAGAAGGATGAGTAAATAGAATTACAGTCTTTGGTTTTAGAAAAGCAGTTTTTGTCTTTTTTTTTATGGACCTGGTTGGCAAACATGGGAGACAGCCACAGAGAGCAAAAGGTCATGGTAAACCTGGTTGATCTTGAAGGAAAACTTTCTCAAAGCAGGAGGTGCTTCCTGTTAATTGTAAGAAGGCATCTTCAAACAAGGCAAGCAGGATTTGGGGAACTACAGGCCAGTCAGCCTCACCTTGCTCCCCAGGAAAAATGTGGAGCAAATTCTTTTCAGAAGCCATGAAGCATAGGAAAGGGATTGATTAAAAGCAATGTGGGTTTATCATGGGCAAACCTAGCCTGGCTGTCCTGATCACTGCCTGTGATGAGATGACCCTTATTTTCGGAGAGCAGTGCTTGCTGCATTCCATAACTTTGCCAAGGCTTTTTATGTGGCCTGCCCTAGTATCCCTGTAGCCAGTTTGGAGAGATGTAATTTGAAATAGTGGATGACATGCTGTGTGGAAAACTGTCTGCAAAATTTGGCTCAGAAAGCAGCCATCAACAGTACAAAGCTGATCTGTCAACCATTATTTAGTGGCTTTCTCCATGAGTCAACACAGGAGGAATAACTGTTTAATGTCTCTCTTTTAACAACTCAGATGATGGAGTGAAATGCAGTCTTATCTTTGTCAGACTGCAGATGATTTTAAATGATGTGTGGGCATTGCTGGAGGGCAGGGCTGCTATTCAGAGGGATTTAACAGGTGAGGAGGTGGGCTGACATGAATTTCATGAACGTCACTCACAGCAGATGCACAATCCTGCCCAGGGATGGAATAACCCTATGGCACAGTACAGGCTGGGACTAGCTGGCTGGAAAGCCAGCTTTTCAGAAAAGGACCTGAGGGTGACAAGTTGTCGCTGAGTGAGCAGTGCGCTTTGGGGCAAGGAAGACAGACCACACTCCAGACCGTGTGAAGCCAAGTGTAGCCAGCTTACTGAGGGAAGTGCATTTTCTTTACTAAGCCTTTGTGAGACCACAGCAGGAGTCTTACGTTCAGTTTTAGGCTCCCCAGGACAAGGAAGTCATTGATGTCCTGGAGCAAGTCCAGTGGAGGACTACTGAGGTGACTGGGGAGATGAAACACGTGATGTGTACATGATGTGCAAGGAGAGGCTGTGATGGCTGGTTTTGCTCAGTGTTAAGAAGAGTGGGCTAAGATGGGTCTTGCTGTAGTCTACAGCCATGTGATGGGAGGGGGTAGGGAAGGCAGTGCCATGCTCCTCTTGGGGGTCTTCAGTGAAAAATATTGACTAGATATTAGGAATTATTTTTTTCACCATGAGGGTGGTCAACCACTGGAGCAGGGTGCTCAGAGAGGCTGGTGAATCTCCATCTTCGGAAATAAAACTTCACTGGACAACCTGATCTGTTACCTGCCTTGAAATGATGTTGGAACCAAGTGGCCTCCAGAGGTCCCTTCCAATCTAAATTGTTAGCTGATGCTGTGACCTTGAGCAGTGCTTTTTTTTTTTAACTGAAAGTTGCTTTCAGTTAAAGAGGAAGCTGCTGTAAGAACTGTTTAAACATAAGTTTTGCAAGCTTTGCAATATTTTTCTAGTTCTCTGCTATGTCTGTCACCTGTCTTTATCTAAGTAGGGCTCTCTCTTAATAAATTCAGTATTAAAAAGCTATGGCTCAGAAGCAACTGAATCAAGTGGCTAAAAATGTTTTAAGCACTAGAATTAAATTGTCCAGTGGTGTATATTAACTTTATTTTGCTTGTGTTCTGGAGATACTTTCTGCATGCTGCTTAATTACTTTTTCACCTAGACAGACCTTAGCAGTGAATAGGGTCTCTTCACTCTCCATGTTGATTGTAAAATACTTTTTTTTTCCTCTTTAGAATATCTTCTTGCATATTGTGGATATATCTAATCCCAAGGAAATCTGGAAGTTTGCTGAAAAATTCAAAACTGAACATAAATTAAATGTGTTGGTAAGTTTGCATATTTAAATCGTGTGTCTGTAGCATGTAGTCTCTGAGCTAAACTGAATATGGCAGGGACTGATGCCTCCTCTTGTGGGCAGATTACACTTGCTTCGAGCTGATCCCTCTTAAAGATTAAACTTCTATAGAAAGTCTAGAGCAGTCTAAAAATGAGCCAGGGATTGAGCTAACAGTTAGACTGCATGGATGGTGAGGGGCTCAGAACTCTCACCTCTTCATTTAGCACTGAAAATTTGCTCTGGGGGCTTTAATGAAACTGAGGCACCTGGAGCAGCAGGTGAGGAAATTCTGATAGAAATGGTAAAACACGTTGTGAGGAGTGGCAGTTGAAGGAGCAGGGAGGTGCAGATCTCTTTTCAATGTGGGAAAGAAAAGCTCAAGCTTCCTTTGGAAGGTAAGGCAGAGAAGGAAGTGTGTCCGAGAATGTGCTGGCTACACACAAGAAGCTTCTTGATATTCCCAAGGTTTTACTTTACAGTCAGTACTGTGTGGTACATGTGAGTCAAGTGGGGTTCCTGGGCTGGATTGCCAGGCAGAGAAAAACTGAGGTCCATGCAGCCAAAGCCAGTGTGACATTCCCCTGCTGGTTAGCTCTGCTCTTCTCAGGGCTAACATACTGATCTGGCTAAACTGCTGCTGATTGGAGCTAATTAATTTAATTTGCTGAGGGTAGGGGTGCCTGCAGCCTATTCTCCTGTGTGTCGAACAGCTTCCCTTAGTGCCTTTTCTCTGATACAGAGATCTCTTAACAGAGAGTACATCACCACATAGCTCAGATGATGCAGGATTGGTGTGTTCTCAGATGAGACTAAAACTGCAATGCATATGTATGTTCTAGTATGTGCTCTACAGCTAGAATATTATTTTCTGTGAGAAAATGGTTTAAAAATATTTAGGAAGGCTCTTAGTGTAGTATATCTGTGGTGAACCATTTCTCTGAAGAACCTTTTTGTTGTGAAGAACTTTTATGATCAGTGACAGAGTAATGAATAGCATGGTTTATTGAAACAATTTGTACCTTTTTGTTACAGTGTCAGAAAACAGCAAGCTAGCATGAATTGCTTGTATGTGTGGTTTTGTTTGTAGATATTTGTGTAGATTATTAACAGGAGTTTTCTTACAGATCAACAATGCAGGATGTATGGTGAATAGCAGAGAATTAACTGAAGATGGACTCGAAAAAAACTTTGCAACTAACACCTTGGGTGAGTATTGAAAAGCTTAGTTCTGAAATATTGTTATAGATTTGTGTTTTTGCAGCTGGGTTTATGAGGTGTGTATTCCTGCTCAAAGAGGGTCGTACCACTGCTATGCCAGGGAGGGTGCAAGGAAGTAAAAGAATAAATATCACAGCTTGTTTGGACTGTCAATTTTTAAATTTTCCATTTTTCTGAAATTTGCAAGGAAACTTTGTTCCAAGCAGTACTGCTAGTGATGCTCTCTTTGCAGTAAGTGTGCTCCTGTGGCTTGGATAGAGCTTGGAGCACCTTCAGATATTGAAAAGACATTAGAATGTTTCAGTAGGCTTAAACAGCCCTATTTGATGTGACAGGGACACTGTGTAGGAAGGCTGTGCCTTATATAGTGCCCTGGATAGTCTCAAACAGACACAGCATCTAGTCAAGTGGCTGAGCAGTACTGGGTAAGACTCAGGCACCCCACATATGAGGAGTGTGTCCCATGAACTGTGTGATGGTAAGAAGGACAAGTTAAGGGAAGCAAATAAAAGGGGAAAGGGGAGATATGGATGAGCAGGGAAGATGGCAAGCAAAATGCAAGGTTCCTCCATAAAAGCTATGGAAAATATGTGAGCAAACAGCCAGGCAGCAGAGAGAAGACCCATTTGCTGCCACTGATATCTGTAGGGCTGAAGGCTGCACCCCTTGCAGTGAGAGGTGTGGTGCTTGCATCAGCCAGCACTCTCTTGTCCCTCTGCTTCCATGCAGGGTCCTTGGCTTTCTAAAGAAACTGTCTTTAGTAGTGGCACATTAAGAAGGAGCACTGGTGCTTTGTTTCTGTGTTTCCCTCCTATCCGCCAGTAGTGGGGACAAGAAAGGGGGAAGCTTAGGCTATAAAAATTGGGCATTTATAGAACTGATATAGCCTGGAAACCACTGTTAGGTTTTATTCTTAGCCTTTTTCTTGCATTGCTTCTTTGACTTCTATTTACTTTTGAAAATTAACGTTTTATGTGCAAATGTCTTGTGCTTAACTGATGTGGTGCATCCAGCTTGTTTTTTCTGCAAATCTGACTGCATTAAACTCACAATTAATCTAAGTGTAAAGGCACAGATTGCTTTTCTTCAAGTTAATCTTCAGCTAACATTTTTCTGTTTTCTCATGGTCAAAATTCAAAAAGAATTTTATTTTCCCATCAAATTCCCCCTGGCTGCAGAAGTACAATAACTTCTACCTTGAGAAATGTATTCACCTTAAATTAGTTTAACCCTCTTGTGGTCTTTCAAACAAAAATCCAGCAATGTGTGAAGCTGCAGTTCTTCCAAAGAGAAGCAGAATGAAAACAATACAACAGTCTGAACATGAAAACATGCTTTAGTTTAGTTTTGAACATTGAGGAGATTAATTGCTGAGGAACTGTACTAGTGCATCACTTGATTCAGATTTTATCACACATGTAGAAGGAGCAAGTTCTGCTTTTCTACTTTCCCAGCTGTAAATCAGCCTCACTAGAGATACACAGCTGCCCAGAGGAAGCTCAATTATGATTGTAGGGAACTAGGAAAATGCCTGTATTGTCTTTTATGAATGTTTTGTGTAGATCTCCTGTATTCACTTGTGTATCACTTACTGCATGGCTGTATAAGAAGGTCAAGGAAGTGATTGCACATTTGAGCAGATAAGATAAAACAGGTAAGTCATCCTCTGTCTGACTTCTGCGGAGTTCAGACAAGAACTAGGCTTCAACTAGTTCTCTCTAGGCAGCAGGAAAGATTAAATTAAGCTTTTAGAACACAGTGGGACTTTGAGCTGGAGGAGGCTGCAAGAGGAAGCTTCTGTGCTTGCAGGTTAGACACACATGAAGGACCAATGCTATCAACAATGCATTTTGGGTTTTTTTTGTCTTCAGAGATGTGGTAAAAAATAATATCTGCTGGAGTTGTAGTAGGAGAAAGCTGTATGGAGGAATGCATGTCAGAGTAGGTGCTGTGTGAAGTAATTTGCATAAGCACTAGGTGCCTTTGGATGTGCTTTACGTTGGAGAACTGATTTTTGTGTCGGTAACTATTCGTGCTTATAGGTTCCCAGAGAAAAATGGCTAGTGTGGCTAGTATATAGGTTGGCTATAAACGAGAATGTGGTCTGAGAGAACAAATGTATTTCCCCTTTTTGCCTCTTGCACCAGATAAGCTAAAGCCTGAAGAGTGAAATGGTCTCAGGGCCCCTGTTTTCAAAGTCTGCAGTTGTCTCCCTCAGCAGCAGCATAGAAACAGTAACTCATGACTGCCAGATTTCTACAGAAATAAGATGGGATAATATTTCCCGCCTCTGCCCCTCCCTCCCCTCCCCCCTGTCCCCCTGGAGGATCTTCTCTGTTGCTTTCATGTTTATTTTTGCCCTGAATCTTAGCTCTGGTCTAGTAAAAGAATGTAGGTTGTACCTATCTAAGAATACAAGCTCTGAACTATAACATGTTTTAGATGCAGAGCAGAGCCTTTGAATTCTGTATCTGATTAACATTTATATAAGCTGTAGAATTGCTCATTTAGGTGTCTAAAGTGCTGTGGAGCTCTTAAATCCAGGCTACAAATATTTTCCTCTTGCTTGATTTTTTAGTCTGTTTTTGAGCTTTATGGATGTTTAAAGTTCACTTCTAATTGATGATCTGTCATGTGAAACATACCTTATATCCTGATCTTTTCTGGGACATACATGGGACAAAACTGAATGTGTAAGTTGTCTGGCAGATATGATGAATATGTAGAGAAATAATGCTGGTTAGAGTAGAAAGTAAACTTCCCTTAATGTGAAACCTCACTAACTGGCTAGTTGAGGACAGGTCACTGAAATAGGAAGTTGAGAGGTGCCTCTGCTGTGGTCAGAGTATACAGGTGGGTGAATGTCATGAAAATACAAAATGCAGGTTGATAGTTCAGGCTTTGTATGGCTTGTCTAACATTCAGGTTCAAACTGTAAACTGCTTTGAGTAGGCAGCAGCAGCTGTATCTGTGTTGCTGCCTAGCATCCTTAAAATAGGGCTTAGGCACAAATGCCAGGTGGCTTGTTGTTCTGTTGTTGCTGTCACATAAAATGTCTTGCCTTTTTAACCCTGCAAGGTCCTCAAGGCTTATTGTTCAGATTGCTGAAGCTCAAGGTGGGTGTAGAGGGCAGAATAGCTGTGGAACCCTTAGATTGTCATGTGGGAGCACTTGCCAGACACAGGTCTGAAATGGCACATTGCAGATTGAACCACACCTTTGCTATGAAATTGAACTACTGGCTTGGGGTAATATGAGCAGGTTTCCTGGGGAGCTTCCAATCCTGATGGGCAGATTTTATTTGTGTATCCTTTCGTTTGTGTTTTGTTGCCCTTATTTCCTCCTGTGGGCTGTCCCTGTATTCATGGTTGTATCCAGGAGCTGGACAGGGACAGGCAATCATTTCTTCTGATAAGACTGACAGACCTATGAGTCAATAATTTATTTTTATTTCTTAATTTAGTTTAATTTTAATTATTCTTTTACTGAAACTCCCTGCAACTCCCATTCAAACCGACAGTATTCAGTCATTTTAGAAGAACAGAAGTGTGTTCTTGTTGAAGTACAATACATTTAGTGGAAACAGTCCTTGTTGCTCTATTTTATAACTTGCCTCACTTTACTAAATACATCTTCTTGCTTGACATAGAAAAATGGCATATATGTTACGTTTTTATTGCTACTTACTAGCCGAGGGAATGCTAAAACACAGCTGAAGATAAATAAATTATGCATCTTTTCTTCAGTCTAATGTGCTCTCATGTTTTAATAATATAAGCATATACATTTACTCTATGTGCAAGAAGGGGTAGGGCCAGAGGAAATAAAATGCTTTTCTACCACAGTAGCAGTGCAGCCCATCTATGGGCCATCTGCTTAGCCTGTATGGATATTTGTCAGTGTCTCCCCTACATATAAACCACTCTAACTAGTGTTTCACACAAGCCAGGGTGGCTTGGTAGACTGTGTTCTGAACTACTTGGAAGTCAAGCAACTTGGATCCCAGCTGTCAGTCTGGGATCAGTGTCTGATCTTTGGCAAGACAACTTCAGCTGTGAAAAAAAGACTTATTCTGATTTTCTTTCTGAAGAGTTTTGAGACTTACGAATGAGATGTACTTCATCAAAGGATAAGGTTGAATAAAATTGCACATCTACTTGCTAAACTGAAGCCTAGGTTCCCAGGGCACAGAGGACCCCTTATTGAGCTGAGCTTTGTAATTCAAGGGAAATGTAAACCTTTTTCTTTTTCATGTTCATTAGCTCTTCCTGTGCACTCTCAGTGCTAGTGTGGTGGAATTGGGCCTCAGAGACAGCACACTAAAATCTTCATTCCTGATCTTATTCTCAGGAAGCAGACACTGGGATGTCTCTTACTTGGAACTGTGTACATTGAAGGCTTGAAAAGATAATCAGGTCAAGGAACAATGTAAATTTGTTCTTTTTAAATTATTTTTTAAAGACTTGAACATAAGAAAGGCAAACCATTTAACAAATTTTTACCAGATGAATGAGCCATTGAAATCTGTACAATAAAAGTGTGTTGTGCTTTTTGTGTTTGTATTTTTTTTTTCCTACTTTTTTCACAGTTGAAATAACACTGTTCTTAATAATACTGCACAGCTCAGGCAGATGGAAAACTTCACTGAGTGTGGTGCTGGCTGCCTGCCCTTATCTGAATGTTAGCAGATTTAAAACCTCACCAACAATTAACTACTAATTGCCAGATAGAACATCAAGCAAAAACTATTCTAGAATCCACAAAGACACTTGGGTCTGCAGTAACTGCACCATAGATTAATTTGATGCTATGGACAGGTAGTGGCTTTACAGTATTACTTCTGAAACTATGATTTTCTTTATAATTCCATTTTAAGATACAGTTAAGGTTTGGGGTCACTTTGAATCTGTAAATCAGATAGGAGTATGTGTACACGTACTATTATATGTGATACACTGATGATTTCCAGGTCTGAAATATGTAGATCATAAGGAGTCCTCCAGGATTTAGCAGGCTAAAGCTGAGTTACACCACCACCGTTTTGAACATCTGCCTTCACAGTTTGTTTGTCTTCTCTTAGGGCTATGTTATGTTTTCATTTTCTAGTACAGAAAGATTTGAAGCCTTCTGTGGGAAAGGCCAGTGTCTAATGCACTGCAGATCTCTGCTCCTTGCATGGGGGTAGCTTTCACTTATGCTGTGGTAAAGGTGGTGGGATGCATAGTGAAGTAGCTGTTTGAACAACATGCAGAGCTGCATTCCCACAAGACCTAAAAATAGTGTTTTCCATAAAGTCCCCTCAGCTTCTACTTCAGGTCATGCAAAAGGTAGCATAATTTTATTTTGGAGTTTATGAAACAGAGTGATTTTTTTGTAGTTGTTTTTTTTGGTTGGGTTTTTTTAACAACTTGGTGTACGAATTGAGTGTTCATTTCTGTAGCAGATCCTCATTCTCTACACTTGCATAATTTAAAGTTTCACTCTGATAGCAAAAGCAATGAATTACTGCTCATACAGGTTGACAGAGGAGTTCACTATATGGAGTTGAAAACAGGATTTGCTAATTAGAGTACTATCAGATTACTCAACTAAATAGGGAAGATCTCAGAGTAAGCAGAGCAATTACAAAAGAGGCCACAAGGGAACGCATAGTGATTAAATATAGTAGGATTTTTTATTATTTTTTTGAGTGAGTAAACTTGAAACTTAAATATTAATGTGAGCAGCACTTGGGAGGCAGTGTGAATGAGCAAGTGCTATGCTCATGGCTTTTACTGGAGTTACCACATGTAAAGCACAGACTGACAACCCACACTGTCTAATCTACCATATGATAGAGATGGCTGAATTGTGTGTCATAGTGGAATTGCTGTATTCTTACACGAAAGTTTTACTTACACTGCATTATATGTGATTTCCTGTTATATAAGCTGAGCTTCTAGATATAAACTTACCAGAATTTTCCAAAGAAAACAAAATGTTGAAAGGATGTTTATCCTAAAAGAAATTGTCCATCAAGCCTGGGAGCCCCTTTAACTGGAGATTGTGTATCCAGCAAGTACCATGTCAAACCTTGTCACAGGGAAAACGGGTATAGCTTGTTGAGTAGGCTCCTCTAGTCAACTGTTCACCTCAGCTGAGATCAGTGAAGACAAGATGAAATCCTGCATGATAGACTGGATGGTTGCTCATCCCCTTCTGCAT
>NW_009952640.1:852575-859362 GCF_000747805.2 Chaetura pelagica | reverse complement strand
TTCCTGCTGCTTCTGAGCAAGCTCCCAAATTAATCTTTCTGGGCTCCTTTGTGGCACAGCAAATACTCTTTTTCAAAAGGAAGTGCTGTGTACCATTTTACTGCAAATAAATTTCTTTTTCTTCATTGTTACACTGGTGGGAGTCGAGCTTTCAGGCCATGTAGATGATATACCTTCCAATAGCAGGAAAAAGTGATGTATAAGACTCTGGCTTGTGACACACAATCATAGATGCAGCTGGTTCAGCTGTATGTCTAGCATGGCTTTGTAGGTACTCATAGCTCCTTGCCTGCTGGGTCAGAGATGCTTGTGAGAGAGAAGCTGCCTCTTGAGTTTCTACCATGGGATTAATTCAGAGCAGCCTGCTGTTTTCTCCAGGCACTCCTCAGACCTGTGCAAGAAATGGGCCGTAGTCCAGGAGAGCTGTTGAGACAAACATTCTGCTCCCAGTTGCGTGGTGTCCCAGAGGGCTCTCAGTTCCTTCTCTGTCCTGGCTGCAACTGCTGGGGGACAGGGAAACGTGGTGGCCTGAAGGCTGAGCCTCTCCATTTACAGAGTATCTGCTAGAGACAATGACATGTTTTCTCCAGAATCTCCCAGGAGTAGTGGGAGTGCTTGTTTTCTGGGAGAAAAAGGTCTGCCTTTTTTCTGTGGCAGAGTTCTGAAGATCCTCTCAAAAGAGGGGTAGGATTACTAAGGTACTAATGCTTAATACTGTAATTGCAAGATGCATCACTGTTGATCATCACCTTTTCCTCCACGTACTTTTGTGTTCTTTCTTAGTCTTTTGAAGCTATTAAAAAAAAAAAGAAAAAAAAAAAAAAAGAAACCTCAAAAAAACCTCAGTAGTTTGAACACAGTGCTAATTAAGCATTAATCACATTTGATAAGCTTTACCATTTTAAACCAAGCTCTGTGGGAGGATGTTTCTCCTTTGACAGACAAAAAGGATTTTTCTGTCAAGGAAAGGTACTGGAATGCTGAAGTTTTCATTTTGGAAAGGCAGATGTCTAGTACAATGACTTTAATCATCAATTATTAACAAAAAGATAAACAGTTTGGATGTTGTCTTGAAATCCTTAAGTGGGGGGAGAGGGTAATGGAGTTCTTGTACTAAATCAGTCTTATTTTTCCTTGCAGAATTTGTTTTACTTAAAAGTAATGAAAATTTCACTTTTTAAAAAAAAAAAATACATTAATGCAATTCATGTTTTTGTAAAGACTATGGCAGGCAACACATTCATGTGCAACTTCCCCTTTTGCTTAGAAATTAGTTTCTGTGTTACTGCATACTACAATACAGATCTGCTTGTCAAAAAACATGCCATGAGGTGTGTGGCTGCACCAGACCTCTCTGCTGGCTGTACTTAGGCATTACTCCTATTGAATGTGATTATCAAGCTATGTGCCATCTTTTTATGTGAAGGTTTCAGTTGATGATGATGTATGCCAACCAACAATATGCCTTATTAATAAGGCATATCTGTTCCACTATTATTGCGCTGAATTTCTCGTCCAGGCTGATTTCTGGCATAATGGAAGAGATGTGTCCTTTGTCCTCTGGGTACTACAAGAGTCAGAGGAATCTGAATGGAGTGAAATATTTTTTGTGGTGAAGATAAAGAAGGTAAAGCTGGGGAGGGACTTTTTACAAGGGCTTGTAGTGAGAGCACAAGGCATAATAGATTCAAACTGGAAGTGGGAAGATTTATGTCAGACATTAGGAAGAAATGGTTTAGCATGAGAGTGGTGAGACACTGGCACAGGTTGCCCAGGGAAGTTGTTGAAGCCCCATCCCTGGAAGTGTTCAAGGCCAGGGGCTTTGAGCAACCTGATCTAGCGGGAGGTGTCCCTGCCCATGCAGGGTGGTTGGAACTAGATGATCTTTAAGGTCCCTTCCAACCCAAACCGTTCTATGATTCACCTGACAGACCAGCCTATGCAAATAAGAACATCTAATATCCAATTGTATTTGGTAAAGTACACTTAAAACAGGGACAGTAGTTGGTGAAATAATGAGTAGTGGGAGACATGAAATGCTTCAGTCTTAATGCTGCATGCATGTCTGTGTGCTTTGAGATACTAGTGCTTACCAAAGGAAGCTGGGGTCAAAACTGGTCTTTTTTGTGCTCTGTCTCAAAACAAATGAGCAAGTGGTTTTGTGAGGCAAAAAAGAGGGAAGGCTGTGGCTTGGTGGGATTTACTGAATTCTTATAAACTTGAGGAAGAGAGGAGACACTGTCTTTGCCATTAGTTTGTGGTTTTAAATAAGCACATAAACTTCTGACAAACTGTAGTTGCTATAAGCAGGATTTTAGGCATTGAACATTTCTCTCATCCAGCTGGAAACCAAACCAAACCTCAGCTGTTAATAAGATGATGTTAATGCGTTCGTGTTTTCATCCCTTTAGAATTAAAAAATGAACATTGAAGCCCCTTAAAAGTGTAATTTAGTTTGCAGGACAGTAAAACGAAGCATTGTGATAGCTGGTGCATTGCAGCTCTGCCTTTAGGAGAAGCAGCTATTTAGCCAAGACATGATGTTACTTTGCATTTGAAGAATCCATAGCAAATCAAAATTGAATCCAGGCTCTTAGCTTGTACTGAAGAGATTTATTTTCTTTGCCACCACGGCACAGCCTCCCATGACAATCAGCAGTAGTTCTTGTCCTAATGATGTCATCCTTCAGTCTCCCCGCCACTACCAGGGGAGACATATGGGCTCTCATTATTCACTAGCAACTGGCTTTGCTTGCATTTTCTGCTAAAGACAGGCTGCATTTAGTCATCTCCTCCACGTTTGCTTTGTTTGATTTACCAGGATTTTAAATACATTGTGTGCATATGGACATCCCTCTGATTATGAAGGTTGTTGTGACTGACGGAAGAACTGAACAGTTTGTTCACCAAGCATGCTACACATTTTACTTTGGTAGCATATTTATAAACATGCTGTGTTGTAACTGGGTGATCTCATTGCCTCTGTGGAAGAGAGGTTATAAAGACACATGCTGAAGTCTTCATGTCTAGTGAAAAACATGGCCTTGGTAGCTCATGGAAAAAAATACATGTATCACAGACATAAAACTGTTGAACTAGAACCCTTTGTAAAGAAGTGAGAGAGAAATATTATACTTGATGCAGAAGCACTAGGATAAATAAAGCTAGATTAAGTTTGAATTAAACAGATTTAAAAATAAAATATAGTTTAAAGGGAAAAAAAAATTTAAATATCTCTGATAAAAACCCTATGTTGCACTTAAGCAGATGAAACATCTCTAGGTGTGTCTGAATCAAACACAGTAGCTGATGAATGTTGAATAATGTTTTGAATAACAAACTTTGCTGGTCATGGTAACAGCTGTAATGGAATATATTTGTGTGGTTTGTACAAAAATCTGTGCCAAATGAACACAATTAAAGTGGGGACAGCCACACTGAAGTTACCTCAAGTAATGTTAGCTCAGCCTTGGGCATGCAGCATTAGTATTTCCCCCTCCCAAGGGTTCCTTGTCTTCTGTAACAGTCGTGTTGGGGATTTATTTATGTGCAACACAAATCAGAAGTGTTGGATCACTCTGAATGGTTTTGCAGTGAGAAGGCAAAAAATGGATAAGTCCTAAGTGCTTATGCAAAGGGCTAGGAAACAAGTGTGAAGCATAGTTTCCTTCTGTCATTCATGACCTGGCCTCAATATACATAAATACCACACATGGAGGGAAAATACATTCTCTGCTTCTTCACTGGCATCACCTAACCCACAAGGAAATCTGTATCTGAGCCATTTTGCTTTTACAGTCATGACTGGAATGTAGTGAACAGTTTGTTCTATAGGTCTATAAAATAACTGATGTGCCGTTTGAGAAGTTTGCAGCAATGCAGACCACTGGAAGTTGAATAGGATCATTGCAGGTAAAGCAGCAATAAAATCTCTAAGTTCAGATGAAGTTTCAGAACTAAAGTGATGGTGTTCTAGGGAGTGGAGAGAGAAGAAAGTTTTTTTAAAAAGGAACGTTATGTTGGTGTCTGTCTTGTCTTGTAGGTACATACATTCTGACAACTGCCCTGCTGCCCCTCCTGGAAAAAGAAGCTGATCCCAGAGTGGTGAGTCTGCGATGCTGTGGAAAAGTGGTGTTTTACTATTCTTACCTTCTGGTTTGTGACAGCATTTATTTGACTGTGCTAGCAATTCAGGATTAGTTAGATAGAACACTGTAAGCATCTCTAGAATCCTCTTGGATTTTGCTAACAGTGACCTCCTTCTCCAAGGCAAAACTCTTGCCTGCTGCTCTCAACCTTTCATTAGAAAGCAGAATAAAGCAATTAATTTGGAAAACTCCCCTTTTCCTTTCCTGGGGTAAGTTATCTCTTTTGTCATAGTGCAAAATACCTATGACAGGAGTATAAGTGTAAAAAAACCTCACAGGTCTTGGTGTAAAACAGGGTAGCTGGTATATTTTTAAAAAGAGATTTCCCAAGTTTTGTACAATGCCTCTCTTTTTTCTTTTTTTTTTCTGAATTAGTTTCTTTAAATGCTAAACATATAAACTACAAATAGTGCTGTTTGGCTTTTTTCTATCTCCCTATTACTTTTTAAAAGGAAGAAGCACAAAGTTCCCTGATGGAGTCGACACCACTTTGAATGAAAATCACTTTCTAAAAAAATTTTCTTCCAACTCATCACCAGGTACAGTCCAGACATGAGCACAAGCACAGTGCAAAGAGTATGCAGAGGAATCCTGCTCCTAGGGACTTCAAATTGTGGCCTGAAGTCCATATTGCATGCATGAGAGTGTTTGTGGGGAGTTCCTGGTGTTGCTTTTCATTCATTTAGTTTTCATTCATTTGATTACAGATAACTGTCTCTTCTGGGGGCATGCTAGTTCAAAAATTAAACATATCTGACTTGCAGTCAGGAAATGGGACATTCGATGGAACTATGGTGTATGCACAAAACAAGGTACAGTCATGGTTTTGAAAACAGCCCAGCACTTATTTGCTGGGCAGTTTGTACCACTTGCTTTGTAAAAAGCCTGTTGTTCAGTGTTGTTTTCCCATTGCATGCAACCAATACAGAGCTATAATCTTCAGGAGTATGATGGCATGCACTTACAAGTGCATACCATCTTGTGTGGAGAGCGTGGCTGGACTTTCTTTTGATTTGATCTAAGTCTCAGGGGGGAAAACTGTCTTTAGCTGACAAACAATTTCTGCCTGCTTCATTGTTGCCTATAGTCTGCAGCAAGTAGATGTGGTCAGTAAGAGCAGCAGAGCCATTTTAAAAGTAGACTTGTGGCCAGGATATGGATTGCAATGTCCGTGGTGATCTCTGACAAAATTATCCAATAAATCCAGTCAGGATGAGCAAGATTATTTTCTGCTATACATAAATGTCCTGGTATTTATAGCTTATTTGGTGTAGTTAATTTCCCTGGGAACTAACTTGGTGGACAGGCTATTGAACTTGAGGCTAGTCTGTCTCTTTTTGCTCTATCCTAGAGACAGCAAGTTGTCTTGACAGAACAATGGGCAAAAGCTCACAGAAACATCCATTTCTCTGTTATGCACCCTGGCTGGGCAGACACTCCAGGTAACATCTGCCTGACTCTCTGACTGTGTTTTTTTAGTTTCAGGATTAGTCTAAGAGCAAGGAGTAATGAGACTTTCTTATAGATTCCTCCAACAGGTGCAGTGATTTCTTGGCTCCAAACTGGTGCTTGGAAGTAGTTTTGTTCCCCCTTGGTAGCTCTGTTCTGTGCAGTGTATGCTATCTGTGTGTAGCCAGGGAATAATAATGGGCAATGAATGGTTCCAGCACTGCACAAATGCACCACAGAGCCATAGTGCATTAAGCTAACCTTTAAGTTACATTTGCAGTGGGACTGTTAAAACACACAGATGAGAGCTTTTGCCTCTGTGAGTACCAACATGCAGATACTGGGAATCTGCAGGAGCATATAGGAAAATGAAGCACACAGCACTGTGCAAGCCCCATTCTCTGGTCTTCCTTGAAACATTTACTGCTGTCAAGCAGCAGTGTGTTTGGCCAGACAGCCCTTTGTCTGAGCTGCAGCTGTTACTCAGTGCCTATGTCTCAGCAGGCAGGCCAGCATCAGTTATCCAGTAATCTTGTGTTCTGCAACTTGTTACCAGCCACTGACACCCAAGCCTGGGCTGCAGACTAGCAATCTGATCTCTAGGTCTTTGCTGGGACACAGATACTTCTGGGACAGAAGTACTTACCCCATCTACATTATGCTTGAAAATTGTCCTATCTCATATCCAACTAAATACCCTAGTATTTCTTTTTCTTGACAAGAAATTTATGTTTGCATGTCCTTTGTGGATTCCAGATCTAATAAGCCATAAAGTTATCCCATCTTGAAGTTTAAGGATTCTCCAAGCCCCCCAAAATAAATGACTGTAGGGGATGGGCCCTCAATCATCACCTGTTGGACAAAATTAAAAGAAACCAGAGTTTAACCATGAATTATATAGTTGGTTTAGGTACTTTTCAACAATTTTTAAATACAATACATCCAAAACTGGTGAGGAAATAGGAGCTAAAAGTATTGTTGTAATACTGGGATTTTCTGTATTTCTGTCCACCGCATGTCTTACATCTTTGCAATTTAGGATAGAATTGGATCAGGAACCTCTTGCTAATCCTGTTCTCACCTCCTCCTAGTTTTGTCCCTGTAATTTGACCCCAACAAACAACTGGTGGATCATCTGGCAGTTTAGCACTGTTTCAATACAAGTCATTGTACTCCCAGCTATAGGGAAA
>NW_009952640.1:849189-852499 GCF_000747805.2 Chaetura pelagica | reverse complement strand
GGAAAGACTCATTCTTTTTCATAAACTCTGACATGCTTTCTCCTCTCCCTATGCTCACAATGGCAATTTTAAGCTGCTTTTTTTTTTTTCCCCCCAATAAAAAAGGCTTTCATGGCAGACCACCATTCCATTGTTATTCTTTATAGCTGTGAGATCAGCGATGCCAGATTTTTATCAGAAGATGAAGAATTCTCTGCGCACTGAGGCCCAGGGAGCTGATACTGTTATATGGTTGGCGGTATCACCTGAAGCAACAAAGTTACCAAGTGGCTTGTTCTTCCAAGGTAAGGCAGCAGTGTCTGACACTGTGTAGCAGTGGAGATTCCTAAGGTGCCTGAACTGTAGGACTGGCCTGGAAGGGGATGAAGGCGTGACCAGGCAACCCTTTTCGAAGGCTAAAGTGTATATTAAAACTGTTCCAAGGCTAGAGGTTCAAGTGAGCATTGTGCAACCAGAGAACAACCATGTTATGTTACTGCTTTTGTCCTCTAAAGTAGCTGATAGAGACTTCAAAGCATTTCTTTAGGGAGGGTTGTTTGTGGTTTTTTAATAAAAATGGCTGTGTGCAGAACTGTGCCAAGGGATAGTGAATCACAGCAGTCACACAGCATCCTTTATGATACTGGGAAACTAGAATCCTTCTCACTGAGCACTGAGGGTTGACTTTGCTTTGACAGGCTCTACTCCCTACTGTTCCATGCTAGTTAAAACTTCCAACTCCTCCTTTCTCTAACAGTGGGCAGACACTTACAGTGACATTTTTGGCACTGTAGGCATAGGGAGTGAAAAAATGGGGCAGAGCCTTTCTTTTCTCTGAGACAGGCATCTTAGTAGGAGCACCTGGCAGCACAGATGTCTTAATGGTGGTGCAGGTCAGGCCTGTAGGAGAAAGGAAAAGCTCAGGGTAATTGCTTACAGGAGCCCAGTACTTCTCTTGGATGTGGCACTCAAATCCTGAGCCACTGAATTTCTGGTACAGCATGCAGGAAGTTCAGACTTTTCTGGAATTGAGTTGACTTTGTTCCTTCTCTCCCCTCCCAGACAGTCACACAGGGTTGATTGACAGGTATTTAACCAGATCTCTTTCATGCCATCCTGCAGTGCATGCAGAAACCCTGTATCCCAGCTGGTCAGTCATCTTTGTAGAACAGGCTTTGTCTTTTGTACTCCTGTCACTTTCTTCTGTTCCTAATGCTTCTGCTCAGTTGTTCTTCCTCTAGATCCTAACTCCACCAGGCTCTTGCCTTTGGCTTTTGTCTATCCCCAGAGTTAGTAAACAGGGAAATGCTCTTACTCTTTAGCTATAGACAAATACTTTTGAGAGCTTTGGTCTTGGCATGACTGCTTTTAAGGCTGCAAGAGAAGTCTTGTGTCTATGTCCCATGCTTACCAAATTGTGATAGTCAGTGATTTGTCTCTTCTGCTGCCCTTTGGTAGTCACAACTTAGTAGGGCCCTCTTCAGGCTCTTTCAGTAGGGGGATTTGTGTTCAGAAGTACTTTACTACAAACCCTGCTCTCCTGGTCCTAGATGGAGAGAAAGTGTGACCGAAACAGGAAATGCCATTTCCTCCATTCTCTTTTAATCTGTTCCCTTTGAGTGCAAAGGACAGCCAGCATTTATTTTTTTTCCTTAGGAAGAAAATTGGGAAGAACATGACTTGTACAACCAGAACTCTCTGCATCTGCCAAAATAAATTTTAAAAAATGTTTGTCAGAGTCCTGCTTTACAACGACTAGAAGCATCTTCTCTGTGATGCTAAACTTGACTTTCACACAGAGTTCCCAAACTCAGTCACAAGCTACTAGAAGCTTGACAGTTAGATAGGAAGCAGTTCATACCCACTGATGGAGAAGGGAATGTTCCTCTGCATGTTTCTGTCTCCTCAGTTTTCCATTAGCAGAGGTTATGTTGTGTGTGCAACCAGTTACAACATTTGCTCTTAAGAGAGGAAACATCTCTGTTCCCCTGGGAAGCCTGATGGCAGCCTGATAGGTTTGCAGAGAAATCTGCTGCCCAGTGTTGCAACAGCTTGTTCTTTTAGTCTCAGCTGGCTGCCACCAAAGTTGGACTTACTGAAATAGAGTCACAGTGCTGCACCAGTGCTCTGATGTTGCTTCATAGACATCTGAGAGCACTGTCATCAGGTTCCCAGGCTCTAGATGTCATGTGTTTGGAGAGAAAGATCCCTTAGAATGGATGGTGATACAGCTATATTTATACAGAGTGAGTGAGGAGTATGAGATCTGGAAAAGCAATTAAAGCATAAATTGAGCAAATTTTTTTTTTTTGGTCAAATGATCAAACAGATACATGTTACTTATAGTGATTGAGCAATGAGCCTAAGTTCTTTAGCAATTACAATTTAACCATTATTTTTAAGGATGAAAGTAAGCATTTAAGGATATAATCCAAACTACAAAGTCCCAGCTGGGGAATTTGCATAGCACTAGACATTATCCAAGAGGCAAGGAAAAACCATGTCTCATGCTGAAAAAGCAACCTCTGCCTGCACCAATAATCTCAAGTTATTGTTCTTTGTCTACAGGAGTTATACTAGAGACAGTGAGCAGGTGTAAGCCCTCCAGCAAGGCCTGCCTTTATCTACTCTGCCCCTAGCTGCAAGTAACATCTCTTGCTACTCAGTCTTAAGTCATGCTGTGCAAAAGGACAGTCATTCTAGTTTCAAAAATTAAATCAAATTAGTTTAATTTCTGGTTTGGAAGATATGCTTGACTAACATAATTTACAGAAACCTTAAAGGTAAGTTTCCTGGCTTCAAGCCCATGAGGTATGTTTGGGAAATATATTGTCTAGCAGAAAAAAATATTTTGTGCTAGAAGAGGCTGTTACATCATAGAATTATCTCAATTTGGAAGGGACTCGTAAGGATCATTGAGTCCAACTCCCATAATGTATCCATAAGGATTTAAATTTATTTATTTATTTTCTTCCAGACAGGCAACCAGTTGCTACACACTTACCCCTGGCACGCACCCACAGTCCACCAGAAGATGAGGAGAAGCTAATGGAGATGCTGGAAGAATTCTCCCAGAAGTTTAAATCCGCTTCTCCAGGAACTTAGTGTGGCTGCTGACACAGTGTAACCACAATGCTTGTAATTGCACAAGCAGTACTGTAGTGTGCCTGCTGCTGAGGGGAGGTAGGATGCCCTAGGCCTGTCCAAAATAAATTGTCTTCAGGTGTTCTCATCAGGGGGGAGAGTGCTGCCTGCAACTTTTTTTCTGCTGCTGAGAGTCTCTCCCATTATGAATATGCACCTGTTGTCTCAAGGCACAGTAAGGCTGTGT
>NW_009952640.1:832642-846444 GCF_000747805.2 Chaetura pelagica | reverse complement strand
ACTCCCTACTGTTCCATGCTAGTTAAAACTTCCAACTCCTCCTTTCTCTAACAGTGGGCAGACACTTACAGTGACATTTTTGGCACTGTAGGCATAGGGAGTGAAAAAATGGGGCAGAGCCTTTCTTTTCTCTGAGACAGGCATCTTAGTAGGAGCACCTGGCAGCACAGATGTCTTAATGGTGGTGCAGGTCAGGCCTGTAGGAGAAAGGAAAAGCTCAGGGTAATTGCTTACAGGAGCCCAGTACTTCTCTTGGATGTGGCACTCAAATCCTGAGCCACTGAATTTCTGGTACAGCATGCAGGAAGTTCAGACTTTTCTGGAATTGAGTTGACTTTGTTCCTTCTCTCCCCTCCCAGACAGTCACACAGGGTTGATTGACAGGTATTTAACCAGATCTCTTTCATGCCATCCTGCAGTGCATGCAGAAACCCTGTATCCCAGCTGGTCAGTCATCTTTGTAGAACAGGCTTTGTCTTTTGTACTCCTGTCACTTTCTTCTGTTCCTAATGCTTCTGCTCAGTTGTTCTTCCTCTAGATCCTAACTCCACCAGGCTCTTGCCTTTGGCTTTTGTCTATCCCCAGAGTTAGTAAACAGGGAAATGCTCTTACTCTTTAGCTATAGACAAATACTTTTGAGAGCTTTGGTCTTGGCATGACTGCTTTTAAGGCTGCAAGAGAAGTCTTGTGTCTATGTCCCATGCTTACCAAATTGTGATAGTCAGTGATTTGTCTCTTCTGCTGCCCTTTGGTAGTCACAACTTAGTAGGGCCCTCTTCAGGCTCTTTCAGTAGGGGGATTTGTGTTCAGAAGTACTTTACTACAAACCCTGCTCTCCTGGTCCTAGATGGAGAGAAAGTGTGACCGAAACAGGAAATGCCATTTCCTCCATTCTCTTTTAATCTGTTCCCTTTGAGTGCAAAGGACAGCCAGCATTTATTTTTTTTCCTTAGGAAGAAAATTGGGAAGAACATGACTTGTACAACCAGAACTCTCTGCATCTGCCAAAATAAATTTTAAAAAATGTTTGTCAGAGTCCTGCTTTACAACGACTAGAAGCATCTTCTCTGTGATGCTAAACTTGACTTTCACACAGAGTTCCCAAACTCAGTCACAAGCTACTAGAAGCTTGACAGTTAGATAGGAAGCAGTTCATACCCACTGATGGAGAAAGGAATGTTCCTCTGCATGTTTCTGTCTCCTCAGTTTTCCATTAGCAGAGGTTATGTTGTGTGTGCAACCAGTTACAACATTTGCTCTTAAGAGAGGAAACATCTCTGTTCCCCTGGGAAGCCTGATGGCAGCCTGATAGGTTTGCAGAGAAATCTGCTGCCCAGTGTTGCAACAGCTTGTTCTTTTAGTCTCAGCTGGCTGCCACCAAAGTTGGACTTACTGAAATAGAGTCACAGTGCTGCACCAGTGCTCTGATGTTGCTTCATAGACATCTGAGAGCACTGTCATCAGGTTCCCAGGCTCTAGATGTCATGTGTTTGGAGAGAAAGATCCCTTAGAATGGATGGTGATACAGCTATATTTATACAGAGTGAGTGAGGAGTATGAGATCTGGAAAAGCAATTAAAGCATAAATTGAGCAAATTTTTTTTTTTTGGTCAAATGATCAAACAGATACATGTTACTTATAGTGATTGAGCAATGAGCCTAAGTTCTTTAGCAATTACAATTTAACCATTATTTTTAAGGATGAAAGTAAGCATTTAAGGATATAATCCAAACTACAAAGTCCCAGCTGGGGAATTTGCATAGCACTAGACATTATCCAAGAGGCAAGGAAAAACCATGTCTCATGCTGAAAAAGCAACCTCTGCCTGCACCAATAATCTCAAGTTATTGTTCTTTGTCTACAGGAGTTATACTAGAGACAGTGAGCAGGTGTAAGCCCTCCAGCAAGGCCTGCCTTTATCTACTCTGCCCCTAGCTGCAAGTAACATCTCTTGCTACTCAGTCTTAAGTCATGCTGTGCAAAAGGACAGTCATTCTAGTTTCAAAAATTAAATCAAATTAGTTTAATTTCTGGTTTGGAAGATATGCTTGACTAACATAATTTACAGAAACCTTAAAGGTAAGTTTCCTGGCTTCAAGCCCATGAGGTATGTTTGGGAAATATATTGTCTAGCAGAAAAAAATATTTTGTGCTAGAAGAGGCTGTTACATCATAGAATTATCTCAATTTGGAAGGGACTCGTAAGGATCATTGAGTCCAACTCCCATAATGTATCCATAAGGATTTAAATTTATTTATTTATTTTCTTCCAGACAGGCAACCAGTTGCTACACACTTACCCCTGGCACGCACCCACAGTCCACCAGAAGATGAGGAGAAGCTAATGGAGATGCTGGAAGAATTCTCCCAGAAGTTTAAATCCGCTTCTCCAGGAACTTAGTGTGGCTGCTGACACAGTGTAACCACAATGCTTGTAATTGCACAAGCAGTACTGTAGTGTGCCTGCTGCTGAGGGGAGGTAGGATGCCCTAGGCCTGTCCAAAATAAATTGTCTTCAGGTGTTCTCATCAGGGGGGAGAGTGCTGCCTGCAACTTTTTTTCTGCTGCTGAGAGTCTCTCCCATTATGAATATGCACCTGTTGTCTCAAGGCACAGTAAGGCTGTGTTTTTTGAATTGGAAGAAAAATTGGAAATGATAATAAAAGCCAAGGCTTTGTGAAGTTACCAAAAATCTTTCGAAACAGTCTGCATAGAGAAATGCAGTGGAATAGACCTTAAGTAGCTCTCCTGAAAGGCTTCAGGAAAGAAGTGTAAATGCTTTAAACAATGTTTAAACAACACTGTGCTTGACAGGTTGGTGGCTTCCTTCACTGCATGAGGGTGACTGGGCTCAAACCTCTAACTGGGAATGCAGAAACTCTCTCTTGCATTGCCTGCTTAGTTGAAATGGAAAGATTCCTCACAGCCTGCTGTCTATAAATCAGTGCTGGGATGCAGAAGTGATCTGCTTCCTCATGTTTAAACAGCAAGAATTTAGGAACACTGCCAAATGCCTTCCACATTACTTTATGGAGCCAGGGCTGAATATTAATCCTGTTTATGTCAAGATACTATGAAGTAGGAGGTTTCAACACCTACCACACCCAGCCATGGCTGGATCCAGTGTCGAAATGGCTGCATGACTCTAGGCATGAAAAAACCACACCAAGCTCTAGGTGTTTGCCATTGCTGTGGTGGATTAAAGGGAATTGCATTATCATTATGAGTGAATTAAGAGGAGGAAGGGAACCCTGGGGTGCAGAGGTTTTTGAGGAGAAGTCCACCTCCTGATGAGCGGGTTATATTTTCCTTGGAAGTGTTAATTTCCAGACACAGAAGATGGGATTTGTCATACCTGACCTGTTTGAATTGCTCATTGTGATTCTCACTGTAAATCAGGAGAGAAAACCCAGGCTTTTTCACAGTGATTTACTGGATCTAGTTTCAGACACAACCCCTACATTCCTCCACCTTTCTACCACTGGTGAAGACAGCCAGCTCAGAAGGAGACATTCAGGTGCGATTAATTTACTTATACGTATTTCAGGTTTACTGCAAAGCCAAGACTATTGGTAACAATAATGGTACCAGATTTTCTCTTGAACTGAGTGTGTTTGATAGCAAAATGCATACAGTCACACTGCTGTTTTACACACAGCTGTAGACCTCTGTGGTAGGACAAGAGAACTAGACACAAATATAACACAGGTGTTCCTGAGCTCTCCGCAGCAACTGGCAGCTAAAGGCCGTGCTGATGGGCAGAGGAAAACTTACTCTGTCTGCTTTACATAATTTAGTTTCCTGAAAGATATCCTACTGGCTGATGCCATTTACTCATTATTCAGAGACATCCTATTGAGTATCAATTTAGAAGAATCCTCTTTTGGGTCTATTGTTAAGGCTCTTGGGAAATAAAGGCTTTATTGTCAGAGAGGCCCTGAAATACGTTTTCCCATGATAAGCTTCAGGCTGTCACAGCTCTTCCCGAAGAGGCTGAATCAGCATTCCAGCTATTGCTTCATTTTAGAAACTTAACTCCTTCTCACACTACAGTGAAAGAAAACAACAGCAAGGCTTCTACGGGTATTTATTTCCTAGAAGTCTGGCATTAACATTTGACATGGTTAAAACTGTTAAACACAGTTACTAAAAATAAGAGCATGGCTGGAAGCATATATAGTAACTACATTTCTCAATCCAGTAGCTGCAAGGCTAATAAAAACATTTACATACTTGAGTATTAAGTCAGGTTTCTTCTCAGCTCCAAAGTATAGAAGAAAAGTTTAATGACACGTATTTAAATAGTTCATAAAAATAAGAAAGTGTGCAATAGCTGTAACATTTTTAATCCACATCCTGTACTGATGTATTTGAATAGCCTGCATTTTTCTTTTTAAGTCACAGTTTAGAAGTGAAGCCAAAGGCATAAAAGTGGGTTTTAAAAGTTTGGTCACAGTGTAACAGATCCAGATACTATGGTTTAAGAGCACTTGTGATTGATTCAAAAACAATTAAAACATGGGACAGTGATTAGAAACAAAATCCAGTGTCTCCCACACTTTGATATTATGGTCTTGATGATGCTTGATTCCAGCCCTTTTCCACAAGAACAAACATGGTGTGTGGCTGTAAAGCCTGTGAGATGCTTCATGTTAGATGCAATCCAGAGTGACTTGTACCTGCATGTCAGAAAGTACACTTAGTGCCACCTAAACAATTTTAGAGACAAGACAAAACCAGCATCCAGTGACAAATGACTAGGAATAGAAGGTGGTGCCAATTCTTGCCAGGCACTGCATGCTGAGGACTTCAGTACACACCTGTTTTATAGGAACTAAACAAGCACAGCCCAACACTTGTCTCAGCTTTCAGGCTTCTGTGACTCTGACCTCAGTTGTTTTTCACCTTCTGAAGGCGTTTGCATTTTTCTTCCTTCTGTGAAGTCAGCTAATCAGAAGGTTCTTGCTCTTAGGGGTTTTGCATGAAGAGGAACACAGCACCACAGACCACCTGTAAAGACTGCAGTGATACAGGGGCCACTGAAATGTTTCTCTGTCTCAGGTGAATATTTTAGGAGGTCATTGTAACATATAATCAGATGATTTTGTAAACCCCCTTTCCTCTTTTCCTAAGTTTCATTTCTGGGCCATGTTTTTTCTTTGTAAAAATAAAAAAAAAATAAAAAAAATCAACCAACCTGTGGTTAATTAAAGGTATCAACAACTGTTTGTTGTCTGCCTTTGAGTAGCAGGGCATTCATGGACATAAAACTGCAAATATCATCTGTTTGCATTTGCACTGACCCACCCACCAGCTTCTGTGCTGTCCTAGCTCTCCACGATTGCAGTGTCCCACTCATTGGGAGCAAGATGCAAGCAGGGACACCCCTTCCCGTTGAACAGATTCAGGTGGGGTGTTGAACATGCCCTGCCTAGGCTGAAAGAAGAGAGTTTTACTCCAGACTTCAATGTCAACAGAATTAAGTCCATGCTGAAGAACTCAATGAAAGCAGTTTATTTGGTGGGACACAGCCCTGAGCCAGACATTTCAATTTTCAGTTCAGTTACTAATTTCCTTTTTAGAATAACAGAGCATTTTTTAAAAACCATAGCAGTGGGAACAGTACTAGTTTTCATTAACCAATGTTTTAACTCAGTGAGTGGAAAGTGAAGATGAGAGAACAACCTGGTAGTTATTGACTGTGGTGGAGAATTACAGCTGTGAACTAGTTTAATCCCTAAGTTCCTTTTGCATGTGCCCTTCCTTCCATTCCTTGTGTGTGTTGCTCTCTGAAACTCTCCTTCTCATGACACCAGATCCTACTTATCTAAAATTAGTGCTGGTCAACATCCACCTACTCTGTTTTTAAGCCAGCTGTCTTATCACTCTGACTGGCAGCAGGAAGCTTCAGGTCTCTCTTGGCTCAGCTCACTGTATTTTCCTGTTTGTCATTCAGCCTTACATCTCTTTTTGCTGAGGGACATAGTTCTGGGTGCATTTGGGCAGGCCCAGGTACTGATTGAGTAGAGATAGTGCTGAAATGCAAATAAGATGACTTGAAAACTCCATTCCTGTAGTCATCCTAAGAGCCCTGATCCAGGCAATGAGAAAGAGAAAGCCTTGGAACAACAATGAGTGTGTGTAACAGAAACACTTCTGCAGCTAAAAGTGACCAAATCCAAGAACTTTACTTGGCGGAGTAGGTCAGTATTAATTTTCCTCCCTCTAGAAGGACCCATCAGGCAGATGTTAGGAAAAAGTGTTGCATTCTTCTGAAGGAGACGTTCACACAAGGCAAAAGCTAATGCAGAGCCTTTCAGAGAGAGACACAGAGCCAGCCTGGCCACAGGCCTTCAGCAAGCTGTTTTTTCAGCCCACTGTTGTGAGAAACAGATCAAACCTTCTCTGTGCCAGCAGTGGCAGTGGTGTTTCATAGACAAAAATACTGCTAGGACAGAGGAAAAGGGGTAAAGCCTGCACTGGTACAAACTTCAGAAAGCTCCCATGAAGTGGCCTTTTCCTTCATGGTAAAAAAATCTTCCTCTTGAGCACATTCCCTTTGCTTTCCAGCTGTGAATCCACAATCAGCAGGGAGCTTTCAGTTTTCTGCCAACTGATAGAACAGGTAGATGAGCAGGTCCAGTGAAAACTCAATAACCCAAATTCTTCATTACAAATCAACACACAAATAGAGAAGGAAAAGTAACAGGCAGAAGCTGACAGAAATTGATTTAGCAGGGTCAAACTAGCACAATTTAGTCAGTTGTGTTGGAATAATTTACATAATGGAACAGAGCTGGAAAATGTTGCAATATAATCAGCAGAAAAGACAGTCAAATTGCAGAGCAGCATTCATAGAAAACACTGTAAAATCCATCTTCTGAAACACAATGAAGCCCACTAGTGAGTATGATGAACTTAACTTACCAAGCAGAGAATCAGAAGCAATGCCCACATGTTGGAAAATTAAACCACACAATTTAGCTCATTAATAAAATTAGCTGTTCTGAAGGAACAATGGCATGGAGCAGAAGTCTAATAGACAGGTTCTATCAAGGTGTGGCTTTTGTTCAGTCACCCTGGTCTTAAAGTGTAACTGCAGCTGCACTTCTTCCTTTGCTACAGCACTGCCTGGGCACTGAGAAGGTCACTTCAGTCCCCAAAGCAGGGTTAATTAGGTTCTTTCCAAGCTGTAAACAAAGGAACCTTGGCTCCAGGTGGAGCTGGAGGAAAAGGAATAGATTTTACCGAATGGTGAAAATTTCAAGAAATTAATTTGAAGCTAGTGGTAATGACAAAAATTAATCAAGTTACTATACTCCTTTTTTTTCCCTGAAACTTTCTTGGCTATTTGATGATGACAACCCCATGTAATTTCCTGCAGAGATGGAGGTGTTAATGATTGGGTCCTTCCACATCTGAGAGAAGCCCTGAGCTGTTAGGAAAATGTGTGTATTTGGCTGGTATCTGCAAAGGTGTGGACTTCAGTGAACAGGAATGAAAAAAACTGTGTAAACAAGCCTGGAAAGTGCAAAGGTGATAAAACCCTTAATAAATCAATACTATTTGATGTCTGGGGAACAAGTAACTGGAGAAAGGTTAAACCTGTATCTTCATAAGGCCTGACACCACTCAGCACCATCTCAATAGTGATGTGTCTCTTCCCCAGCCTTTAAATATCAAAGTGCTTCAAGCTGTAATACATTTCTCAAAGCTCTACTTGAGGTAGATAAATACTACTGGGCAATTAAACCAAAGAACAGATCTTCATAGACTCAATCTCCCCCCCCCATCACTAGAACCACTCTATACACCTCATGGCTTCTGGATCCTGACCAGGACTGCTGGTCAGCTTACAGTGCAGGAGGACAGGGGATGGTTCAGCTTTGTGCAGCTCTAATGAATATTCATTTCTACACTTACTGGCTGTGTTTTGTATGCTGGTAACACTCCCTCTTGGCATCTCTTCTTTTACCAGTAGACTGTGCTCTCTTGTTTTAATTTTGTTTTGAGCCCGGTGTCCCCACATGGCACCAAGTTCAGTGCCTTTGAACTCAACCTCTTTCTGTTCTTAGTGACACAATGTTGTCCTGCAGCAAACAAAATTTCAGAGATGACCCAAGGCTGGTCACAAGGGAAAATCCCCCAGACTGGGAAAATGCAATCAAAAGCCACATGTGACCAGACAGTGTTAATATAAAATATCAGAATTTCATGTTATTGTCAAACGAGTGACCATTTTTATCTTCTGAGGAGCAAAGATTCCCTGCCAGATCTCACATGCAATTTTGAAGAGAAAAAACTGGTTCTTCATTAATATCACAGAAGAGGATGATGCTGAAGGGACTTAAGACATTAATCTATCCTGAAAAAAGGATCAAGTTTGTTGTTACTGTTGCATACTATTGTCACATATAGAAACAAACTCTAATGGAAAACATCCCATCTGCTCAGTGTGGTCTCCTAGAAATGGCATGGCCCTGTAAAACCACACAGTGTAGGACTATTTCCTTTGTGTTACAAAACAGAATGTTGGTTGTTCTTCCCCAGATCCTATTTGGAACACTGAGGACAGACATATGTAATAGTCACTGATTTGTTAGTAGAGTTAAAGAAATATCTTTTTTTTTTTTTTTTTTTTTTCCTTCTAACCCATGCAGCAGATTCTGACATCAAGTGGACTCTGAATTACAGAATGGCTCAGGTTGGAAGGAAAGATCTGGTCCAAACTCCCTGCCCAAGCAGAAGCCTCCTAGAGCCCATTGCCCAGAACCATGCCCAGATGGCTTTTCAGTGTCTCCAAAGATGTAGAATCCACAAACTCTCTGGGCAACCTGTGTCAGTGGTTTCTCACCCTCACAGTGAAAAAGTCTTTCCTGATCTTCACAGGGCATCTCCTGTTTGTACCAGTTTGTACCCCCTGCCTTGGTCCTGTCACTGGGCACCACTGACAGAGCCTGGCTATGTCCTCTTTGCACCCTCCCTTCAGGTATTTATATATATTGATGAGATCTACCCTGGGCCTTCTCTAGGCTGAACAATCCCAGCTTTCACTCACAGGAGAGGTGCTCCAGTACCTTCATCATCTTTATGGCCTTCGCTGGACTCTTAACCAGTAGCTTCATCTCTCTTATTTTGGGGAGCCTAGAACTGAACATGATTGGGAGAAACTTACATATCACTCTCTCACAATTATTTCCTCAGCAGGCAGAAACCAAACTGTTTTTTCCCCTACAGCCTTTTTAGGTAATGAAAATCCTTTTCGGGCACCCAGCATCCATGTCTTATCAGCAGCCAACCCCATGCAGAGGGAACACATCCCTCCTTTTCCCAATGCTGGAGATACTCATGGCACCCTCTGGACAGTAATCACTTTTGATGTGCTGAATCAATGTGCTGACATTCAGGTGATGGCCTCAAGTTCAAGAGAATGAATGAAGTGAGGAGGTCATGTCACCTCTGTAAATCTTGTAGATGAGTGCTAACAGCTGAGCACACTCATGTCACCCTTTGGGATGATTCTCTGTTATGCTGGCTGACTTTTAGCCCTAAGCACAGGAGATGTTAGTCTCCTGTAGACAGAAGGACCATCAGTGCTATTGTTGCAAGCAGTTGCCCATATACTTTTCCCTTTAATTAAGTATTTTCAGGTTAAAAAGACTGAAGTTTGGGGTCGAGGTTGGTCTTTCTTCAGCCATCTGGAGCACAAGTGGGTCAAATCAGCTGCTCAGTGTGAGCAACCAGTGCCTGCCCCATAACCCAGCACTTAAGTGCTACAGATACCGCTCATTTTAAAGCCAAGAATGGCAGGTAGATGCTCTGAAGAACACTGCTTCTTCCCTGTAGGAAACACCAGCTAAGACAGAAATGAAAATCAATTTTCTTAAGTGAAGAGCAGAGGAAAGGCAGCATTGTTTGTACGTGCCTTGGCACCGCAGGAGTTACCACTAAAAGCCATTTGCTGCACTCCAGCAACCCTGGGGAAAAGGGGACTTTGCTTTGTTTGACTGTGTGGGTGAGGGTGTGCGTGGGGGGTGCTGCATAGTTTGCATCTGTACTAAAAGACTCCCCACCTCCCCTTCCCAAAAATGCAGTTAATAAAAATAGCTCAGTTTTGTTATTCAACAACTGAAATGGAAATAAAAAGACCAGGCAACAGAGATCTCTCTCTTTTTGTGTGGATCCAGCAGACAGAAGAAACTGGAACTGTTACCCTAACACAGCAGAACAGGAAGGCAGGCATCTTACCTCACCCAGTACAATCCCCCTCTTGTTTACCTCTTGTGAGGTAAAGGAATTGTTGCTTAAATTAGTGACACCTATTTTCCCTTCAGATCTCTACACTACAGCTCTTCAGGTCATTGCAAAGGGACACACTTCCCCTTCTCCACCAGCTTCACTTTCAGCTTATATCACTCTCTAAGCCAAGACCACTCTGTCCTGAAACTGCAAGATAAGGAAATGTTTAGATTAAATTCAGACAACACTGCAGGTAATTTAGTTGGAAAGAACAACAGGAAGAACTTTGCAAAATGGATTTATATACCCAACATCCACGCATAAGCAACATTAAACTCACAACTGCTGGGAGGAGAAGGGGGGAGGTGGGCAAGAGTTTACTGCAGAGCAGTCCTAACACACCTCTCTCCAAAGTTTAGTCTCCTTTGGATTCAGTTCCTCACCTTTGTTTGAACGTTGCATGTTTAGAAGGACTAGACACTGACCCAGGGGTGATCCACAGCTCACTGAATCTGCCGCTCCATGAGTGAGAGCACAATTCACACTGGAGCCCCAGGCTTGCTGCAAGTGCTGTGTCTCCTCAGGAACAGAGCACTGAACAGTGGTTGAAATTCACTTTGGTTCTCCTGTGTTTCTGCCACCATGAGAAAGAGACTCTGCATAGCAAAGCAAGTCGGGTCTTCAGCCAAAAGGCCCTGAGCCCAAGGTAACATGGAGCAGTGTAGTCCAGTAAAGTTTTGTACAGCTTCACCAGCTGGAATGAAATGTTGGCAGGCAACTTGTTCATCTTGTCTATCTTCCTCTAGCCAAAAACACTTCAGTCATCAGAAGACATGCACAAGGTGAAATGAAAAGCCTTCCAAGAGGAAACAAGTATCTAGCTTCCAGGAGAAAAAGTGGGAGGACTTAGAAAACAACATTCAACCTGGAAAAAGAATATTTTTTTTAGTGCTGTGTGAATTATGTTTCAAAATATGCTTTAAAATATGCTGCCTAGAGGGGAATCAACAGCAGGCTGTATGTCCAGGAAGGCCAGGGTAGCATCATTTCAGAGAACATGACAGCAAAATGTTTAAGTACAGGTCACAGAATGTTTAAAAATATGATTTTCCCTGAAAATACATAGCAGTCCTGCAATGTGCACATGAAAGTCCACTCACCCTTGACTGCTGTGGCTCACTAGTCTAGAATGAATGCCTTTATGTTTCCTCAAAAGTTAATTACTGTCAGGAGAACAAAGGAGCAGCTTTATTTTCTTTTGGCATTATCACCTAAAGGAAAACACAAGGCTTCTCTCTAGGTAGCAATGTGCTTTGTAGTGGTAAACATCATGGCCTCCACAGTTCAGAGGAGAAAAGTAAAGTCCAAAATGAGGCAAGACTGAACACCACTGGTTACTGTGTGACAGCAGCAACTGTCCTTGAGGTCTACTTAGACAGGAGATACAGGAGAGCCCTAGGTCTGGTCTGCAGTTCTGTTCTCTACACCAGTTTCATTGAAGCACATCAGCAATAACATGCTAAAAAGTGAAATAGATTCAAAGAACAGAGAGAGATGACTCTTTGGATAAGATCCCTTTGGCAAAAAGGACTGTTTTGTTTATTCATCTTAACAAAGTCCTTCTAAAAAAGCAATTTGGGTCATTCCAGATTTTTAAATACATTTTATTCTTAAAAGAAACCATAAAATTGGACAACAGGATAATGGGCATCATTCAGCAATAACAGTTTCTGGTCTGTAGAGGAAATTAATAAAAACCATCAGCATTTTAAAAAATAAATATGACTAACAATATGAAAAACAGGAAAACCAAATTCATGTTCAACAACACAGGTATAAATGCTGAAATGTTGCTGCTCAAGGTAGAGGTAGAGGTAAACCAGACTTTTCAGACCTAGACCAGTTTTAGATCTACACCCCCCACCCCCCACACAATGCACACACTCACAGAAGTTCCTGTTGCCAATACTTTAATTTTAATTAGCCTGCCATCCTCATCAAACTCAAGCAAGTCTGTGTGCTCCTTGTAATGCTCTGAGGTGGAACACTATTTCAGTTTTTGTAGAAATCTGTTGCTAAGCAACCTGGCCCCCTGGTTTTGCAACTTGTGCAGAAGGGAAGAGGCAGGAAGAAGGATTTTAGCTACTACAAACCAATAAAATTCCCTCTGAATGATGTCCACTAGGACAAGTAGATGGTAGAGCCCTTTTAGGAATTGCAATAGCCCATCAGCTCAGGGCTGATTGCCTTCTGCAGTGTGTTTATACCAACAGCTCCCGTGGCAAGACACAACCCAAGAACCCTCTGTACAAAGCAGCAACTATCTTGACATAGTGAAATTAAAAAAAAAACCTGAAAATTGCACTGCATACAGATTTTCCAAACTCAAGACAACTGAAGTCAGATGGTACAAACCATTAGTTAAAAAAATAGCTTCTTGTGTATTTTGAGAGTAAGTGGAAAGAGTCTTCGTGCAAATGCTCAGCCTTGATCAAGCAGAGGATGTAAAAATCATTGTAAACCTGTTAGTTCCTTTCCCATCTGCCACATGTGGCCAGCATTACCTATCTTCTGCAGTATGATTAGGGTTAGGAAATCTGCTTCTTCTGTAAATACCACCTTCCAGGTTCCACTGACGTACCATCAAGACACTACTGGTGTCATATCCCACAGCTGTTAATACAATAAAATATGACAACATAGTGAATAATGGTAAAAGAGAAGAAAATATAGTATATAATGTGATCTTTAAATAATTTGCACTTTTTTTTTTCTTCTTAAGAGACTTATGCAGCAAATCTGAAGAAGTTTGATTTAATGTTCCAGCACTCGTGTCAGGTTGACAAAATGACATCCTGGATGTCACTGTGTTTTACCTATATAAGCCAGGTTCATAGCTGACCTAAAGAGACACCAAACAACCCACACTACTTTGTTAACTTAGATGATTAGCATAGTCATAACACCTTGTGAGGGTTTTCAAAATGTTATTCAAGCTTTATTATGAACTTACTCATTATTTTAGCTGTTTCTTTACCTAGCCACACAAACAAAGATTTGCCACATTGAAACACACTTTGTCTTCCCAGAGAGAAAGCCACAATGAGCACTTGTCACAATCCCATCAGGCAATGATTTAATAGACCAAGGACTTCCTTGGTCCTTATTGGGCAGAAGTTCATCAGTGAAAGGCCTCTGGGTGGAAGAAAGTAGGTAGGACATATCTGAAACCACATGGGAGAGAAAGGGGAAGTGAAATTGCTAGAAGCAGCCTCCTTGCTCCTACCTTGATAACCTTGTCTGTTCCCGAGGTCAACAGCCATCCCCTGGTGGCATCAAAGTGCACGTGAACAATGTTGTGCTTACTGTCATGGAACGTAGCTGTGGGTGCCCGTCTGGGGGGAGAAATCCAACAGTCAGCAAAGACTGCGACTGCAGGACTTTTTTGAATGCTGCAAGTCATGAATTCAGCACTCTCTCTCTAAATTCCACTTTGAGATGTTTACAGCAGGAGAGGAGCAGGGGTGGAAGCCTCTCTGTCCCTCCTGGTTTGTCAGGCACC
>NW_009952640.1:829328-832448 GCF_000747805.2 Chaetura pelagica | reverse complement strand
AGCCCGGGGACCTCCCCAGCAGGCTGCTCCTTCCCAGAGCCCTGCATCCACTCAGGCCCTACCAGATGCAGCAGTTTTGCCCCACTCAGTCCAGTGCCCACACTTACTCCTCGTCTGTTATAGACTCGTGGCAGCTGTCGCAGACCCTGACTTCGAACTCGAAGCCCATCAGGGGGATGGAGGAGCGCTTGGAGCTGCACTTGCCGCACACGGCCTTCCCGCACTTCCGGCAGTGGTGCTGCGGGAGACAACGCGGGGAAACACAACTTCAGCAACACACCCAGCTCACTGCTCAGGGCCCGCTGGCTGTGCCATCTCATTCCAGCAAGACCCAGCGGAGGCTGCAGCAAACAAGAAGGTGACTTGCAGGGAAGATGAAAGGAAATAGGCAAGGACTTCAGGAGCTCTTCCTTTTTTCCCCTCCTCCACTACCTGGGACAAGCAACAACTGATCACTAGCATGGATGTGGCAGACAAAGCACTACCCAGGTAGGCTCTACTTCTCTCCCAGGCTCCAGGGTAACACCATACACCACCAGTAAATCATCACTGCCTCCACCACTTGGCATCTGTGCATGTAGCTGTGGGCCAGGGCTTCCACAAGGAGTGTGACCAGTGTTACAGGGGGTTTTCAAAGGGGTAGAAGGCAGAATAAGGAAGTCCAAGCTGTCCTGGTTTTGTTAGTACTGCTAGAGTTGGGAGGACAGGTGCTATGCACCCAGGAGGTGTCCCTGCCAGGCAGCCATCTGTCCCAGCACTGGGAGCTGCAATTACCCCTGTACCAGGGAGTCTCGCTTTGGGGGTGTAGGGGATGACACCAACACTCAGCAGCACTTGACATATTCAGACATCTCCAGGTCAAGGTAGGAGAGGACTCCATTAGCACAGTGTCATTCTGTAGTCTCATCCCAGCCTGTAAGTATAAATATCTACCACCTATTAATCTCAGCCAACATCTTTGGCCATCTTCAGCCCCAGAAGCTCTGGTGTTTCTGCAGTCTGACGCCACCGCCTTGTGCTTTCTCATGCTCTGCCTGTGTAGGACCCCAAGGCTACCTCACCAGCCACAGGACAGCCAGGCTCTGTGGTGATGAGCTCAGCTCTGCCCCACACACTTGACTTCTCCAAGCTTCATAAGAACATCCCTTTCAGCATTTTTATGCCCCTCTCCCAAAAGCCTGTGATCTGCAGCCCTCTCCTGCTGGGCAGGAAAACACAGTGGTATGTTCCAAGCGCTCCACTAAGCCTTTTCCAACAGCCTGAGCAGTTACAGATGTTTACCCAAGTTCATTGAAAACAGCTTTGCTTCCAGCACAATCTCAAAAAACCAGCTGCAAGTTTCTTTCTACAACATTTTCAACTAACAATAAGCAAAATCACACATGGCTGAAGCCACAGAAAACCCCAAACCGATTTACTCAGCCCTAGGGCAATTACAAGCATTTGCTATTGGGGAAAAAAACCCAAAACCCAAAACAAAAACAACAAACCAAGGAACAGGAAGAAAAAATAGAAGAAAAAAAGAAGTGTGTTCCTCCCAAACACAAGATGAAGCCTCACCAGAAGGGAGCCCACTGTCCCACTACTGAGCACTCTGTGGAAGAGCAAACTGCAAGTTCTCAAGGCGTTAGGGAAGAAGAGGTTGCTGCCATGTATTATGAGAGCAAAGCCTAATCACACCATGTTGACACAACACAGGACACATACAAACCTGCCTGAGGCCTATCTTCTTACTGTCCCACATTTGCTTGAAGTTCCAGAAGAAAGGCTGGTTACATTTTTGACAGGAGTCACTATCCAGCCACTCGGGGGTCTGCAACACACACACACATAAACATAAAGTTGGAGTGAGCAACAAACAGAAAAGTTTCCAATGGAGTCTGGAGACAGGACAAGTAAGATGCACTGAGGTGCAGTAACGTGGCTAACTCAACCTAATTAAAAATCCTCATTTTCACAAGATGCCATTTTGACTGTTTACAAGGTTGTCTTTCTTGGCTCAGCTCTGAGCCTTGAAGGACACGGGAGGAACCCTTTTCACTGAAATAATGAGTCAAGAGTTCCATTATAAAATTACCCAGGAAGAAGCAAGCCTCCTTCACCTCTCCAAGTCTTGAATTAAGCATATGTAAGTATTTTGCCCTATCTGAACAGCATTTACCATCTGCTGTTGTCTCTACTGGGAACAAGGTACCATTGGTATTTCCAGTAGCTGAGCTACTCATCTGGACATGAGGGAAAGGTATCCAAAATGCTGATGTGTTTTCTATTATTATTGTTCTTTATTTCTTTCTTTCATACTATAGGAGGCATTCTTGCTGTCAGAAGTATCTATGCTACAAATCACACATAGTGGGGAGAAAGATGAGATTCACCCAAACAAGCCTGAAATCCCAAAACATTCTTTTCCCTGCTTTTACAAAAAGACAAAGGTCTTCTGTTTCCTAACACGGCACGTAGCTTTGCACTCAGGCTGTGGATGAAATAGGCAAGGAGATTTAAATAAAAGGAAGAAAATATTAGAGGCATTTCTCTCTCCTGCAGCTAGGTTTTGCTGTGCAGAGTAGCATGGATCAGACACCTTGTAGGGAAGCAAGTCTTGCCAGATCCTGAAAAAGCTCTGGAAATGCCTGAAGCACCAGAGGGGCACATGGAGGGGTCAGTCGATCTCTTCCCCTACATTTAGTTTTCCTGACACTTGCTGCAGAGGGACCTCTAGGGATGTAAGACTTGGGAAGAGTCTTGGTTCTTGATCCCTCTCCAGATGGCTGTCCCTTTTGTTGTCCTAAACTGGCCTAGCAAAGCAACACTCCTTCCCAGCTGGTGACTTCTGGTCCTCTTGCCTCACCAAGAGCTAAGCCCAAAGCTGGTGCTAGCAAACAGATCTGCCCCCATCCCTCTGGCAGGGCAGCCCCAGCCAGACCTGCCACTGCTGCCTCAGTACCACTGCAACACACTCCCACCAGTCCGGTGACATTAAATAAACACTAATTAATGTTCAACACTTTGTAAGAAGGTGCTATTAGTAAACTGCAGTTGGCTCCACAGAGCCAGTGGCTTCTCACATGCTGCAATTTAAAATGGCAAGAAACACAACTGAGACTGAGAATATATATATAT
>NW_009952640.1:817871-829020 GCF_000747805.2 Chaetura pelagica | reverse complement strand
TATATATATATATATCTAAAAGCCAGGCAGAGATAAGGTAAGGCTGATGGAGATCCCCAACCCCCTAGATAGCTTTGACCCTCAGCAATAAACCTGCTTCAGCTTCTCTGCCAGTTACTTTGAAGGCAGTTCATTCTGCTGGGGCAAATCCTTGCCTCTTCTACCCACAATAGTTTTTCTGTTTAATGCCTACTGATTTGCATTTGGGTGTGTAAGTTTTAATCTGTTAAGCATCTGAACACTACAGATGAAGACATTTTGCTTGTGATGAGTAACTGCTTTGTAGTCAGATAGAAACACAACTTCTGGCATCTTTCAGATGTTGTCTTCTCACAGCTTTTTGAAAACATATTAAATAAAGACTCAAGGGCTACAATGGCTTAATTCACCCTAACACAATCTTAGACATCTGGGAAAATCTGATAGCATCCAAGTGACTACTGAGCACATATCACATGGAGAAAACCCTTAAATAAGAGCAAAAATACAAAAATCAAAATTCAGAAGAAAAGGCTCTAGGACTCCAAAGCAAGGTGTGGTATTAAAATCTCAAAGGTTCAACCATGAGCACCCTATTCTGCTACTGATAATATGAAAAAGCTCACATAACCATAGTCAAAGAAAGCAGCACACCCGTTAGCACCTGCTGCTACACCCTCATTTAGCTAATTATACTTCCCCTCCAGTTTTTAAGTCAGACTTTTCACAGGACTCTTTTGTGACAAGCCAGTTTTAACCCTTACTGTAGCCCTCTGAAGGCAGAAAATAAATTAAGGTTTTCATTTCTGGAAGTTCAAGTTTCAACAAAAAGGAAACATCTGTTGGGAAGGAAGAAATTGCTCTGCTTTCGTTTCACTTTTGGAGCTGATGACCTAATGGCCATACTAATCTTATATTAGCAATTAAAGAGAGCTAATTGGAATGGTAATTCACAATAAAAAGGGAGCTTAGCTCCTGCCTAGACCTATTTCAGTCGCTTTTTAAAAATACAGTTTTCCACTTAGTTTTCTTCCTTGATCCAGAGAGACACATACAACCCAGGCAGCAAAAAACCCTTGAGGAGAACCAGCAAAGCTGGTGAGAGCCCTATGCTGCCAAAAGCCTGGCTCAGATCCATCCAGTGTGAGTACTTGGTGGAGCAGGGAAACTGCCTGCCACCACCTGTCCACTGCCAGCTCTCCACCAGACACTTCTACACCATTGTCTCACACTGTGGCAACTCTAAAAGGACTGGCAGCTGGCACACAGTGCTGTGTCCATCCTCTCTGCCACACTGTGGCACGGTGCTGCTCCTCCCTGTCATGCAGAACCGTGCCACGGGTCCTCCCTGCTGCAGGCAGTGGTCTGCTGCTCCCATTTTTTTTCATCAGAGTGGTTGCCCGTCTTAAATACTTGGTGGAGCAGGGAAACTGCCTGCCACCACCTGTCCACTGCCAGCTCTCCACCAGACACTTCTACACCATTGTCTCACACTGTGGCAACTCTAAAAGGACTGGCAGCTGGCACACAGTGCTGTGTCCATCCTCTCTGCCACACTGTGGCACGGTGCTGCTCCTCCCTGTCATGCAGCACCGTGCCACGGGTCCTCCCTGCTGCAGGCAGTGGTCTGCTGCTCCCCAGCTTCCCAAGCAAAACCTGCTGCAGTTCTCCCCACCTGCCTTCTGACCCACTCGTGTGGTAGCTGCCTATACTGAGACTCTCATGCCAGGCCCTCAGGGCTCGCTGTGGTGCCACACAGGGCACCCACTGATGTTCAAAGGATCTGGCTGCATGCGGGGAGCACCAGTGGCACGGTGCCATACAGCAGGGAGGACCCATGGTCACCGGGTGGTGGGGAGATGTGGTGCAGGGGGGAGCAGCACAGCCCTGTGCACCATCTGCAGATCAGTGCAGAGCTGTCCCAGCAGAGAGTCGGCAATGCAGGAGCCTCTGGTGGAGACTTGGCAAAGGTTGGATGGCGGTGGAGAACAGGCTGAAGCACACAGGGCTCGGCAGTTGTCCCTTTCCAGAACCGGGGAGCCTGCATGCTCCCCGCAGGAACAGGGCAGATGTTTGCCATGACTCACCTTGCCAGGATTTGCCAGGATTTGCCCCGCTGCGGGCAGGGCTGACACCTGACTCACCCAGCACAGCACAGTTCCCCCTCTCTGAGTCAGCTCAGAAACTGCCGAGCGGAGGCTGCTCCCGCGGTGCCACAGACCTGGGGTGCATCTCTGCACCCACCAGCAGCCACTGGCTGTGCAGCACGAAGGCAGTTAGGAGTGCGTGGGTGAAATCCTACTCTCCGGATTGGCAAAAGTCATCGTTTACCCTGTGTCTGCATGGTTACACCAGAAGGAAGCAAGACTAAATAGCAGGTGGGATTGAAGCCCCAGTTAAATGTCTTTTTAGCAAGAAGAGGTAAAAAACCCTGGGTTATGGGTTTCCAGAGATGACAAAGAGCTTTCTTGTTTTGTTTTCTTAAAAAACCCTAATCATTATTCATCTACCTCTGAGTTGATAATATTTCTCATAATGTCCTGAAAAACAAAGCAGAACATTTCACAACACCCTCCTTGGAGGCTGCCTTTTGAAGCACTAGTGTTATGGGTAACAGCCTTTCAGCAGCTACTTCATACACATTTTCTGTCAGACAATCTCCCCTGTACTGCACCATATTATCCAAGGCTGTACCAAATTGCTCTATAACAACTGGAGCGTGACAAAAATCTTTTCTAAAGCCTGGAATGATCTTGCTCAGGTTGAAAGTTGCACATTTTAAAAAGGCCCCTTCTTCCCAAGAATGTTTCTGACCAGATCAACAAGAACCAAGTAGCTACCTCTTGCCTCTCAACATCCATGTTCCAGACGACAATTCCCCCATCTGCACCACAGGAGATGAGCTGCCGAGTATGGTGAGCATAGGAGAGAGACTGGACTTTATCACTGAAAGAGAAACAAGACAGTTATTAATCAACCATCTTGGCTAGTGCACAAGTAAGCATAGAATTTAAAATAAAGCACTATAAGCCACTTTCTTGCCCACTTGTTTCCCTCTCTCCCCTCACTTTACACGGCAGCCACTGGATGCAAATCAGTCTTTGTTGTCCAGCTGGGACCAGGACCAGAACAGGAGTGTTACTCATCTGGGCAGCATTTACAAAAGGAAAGACCTGCTCTGATAACTGCTTTTGCTGCTGCTGAGCTGCGAGGTCCCAGCTGCACTGGGAAGCCTAAACAGAGCTGCAGCTCTGGGCCTCTCTGAAGGCACATCTGGATACATAAACACAGCTCCAGTAGGACATCATCTTCTCAGAAAGTCAGTAACAGCTTTGCTTTCATAAATCTCTGGAACATCTAGGAGTGAAGCACTAAGGAGCTACTGAAGATTTTCTTTTAGCACTATCAAGCATAAAGAGTTTCAGGAATAACACAGGAATCACTAAATTGTTCCTAAGCCTTCCCAAGTAGGGTGAAAGGTTCAGGTGCTTTTGCTTCTTCTTTTAAAGAAAAAGTAACATGGGATAAATGATGCAGTTTAAATCCCCAAAGCTATGTTCATTCCTTCAAAAAGAAAGAAAACCAGGTCTCGTCTGAAGCTTGAACAAAGACTGTAAAACACTGAGAGGAATCTAGCAGAGAGTGACTAGAACTATTCCATAACATTTGGCTTGCTTTGCTACCAGCACTGGTCTCATCTACCCAAAGGACTTCCACACTAATGCATTTTCTTGTCATATAGCTGCTTTTCCAGAGGGCAATGTGTTTATGGGACAGTTTGGTAAAATACAGCCCTCCTTAACAGTGCCCACCTGCAGATGCCAGTGGCATCACTGAGTGAAATATTACTTAGTCCCTGTTGTCCTTAGGACCAGGTCTCTATGCTGCACAGTGCCAGACAACAGCTGTACCAGAGATCTAGTTGAAGACGTTCCTCCTTGCAGGGAGGTTTAACTAGATGACTTTGAAAGTTCCCTTCCAACCCAATTATTCTATGATTAAGATCCAGAGGCTAACTTTGTATTAGGAGAACTAATTTCCACAGCAGTACACCTAGCAGTGCTGTGCTAGCAAGCACCAATAGTAGGGCGTGAGGGTGATCTGGGAACTTCAGCAAGAGCTCTGCAGTTCTCTGAAATCTTGGTGACAGCCAAATCCCTCAGCAGAATGCAGCACCACTCAAAAGAAACATTTGAGTATGTGAGAAACCATCAAAACCACCATGGAATTTTGCCTCTCCAGACCTGAGCCTGGCACCAAAGTCCCACATACACACATTCCCAATGCATGGAAACAAACTTGCTCCGTTTCCAGGGGCTAGGAGGCCATTGTAACCAGAGCCATTCTGATCTCTACTCGATGCCCAGCACAGTCTTACTCTTCTTCAAAGATGTCTACTATGCTACACCAAAGTGAGTCCTGTATGTGTGAAGATGAAGCCTCTTTGCATTGAGGAGATTATAAAGGCCCATTACTTAGAATTCAGGCTAAAGGTGAAGTGGCGTCGAAAAATTAGAATAGAGGAAAAAAAGGTTGTCCAATCCTGATGCTCCCTCTAGGGGAAGGAAGGACCTTGACACCTAAAAAGCAAGAACTTCCTTCAGCTGTTCTCATTGAAGGACCCTCCTCTTTCAAGTAAAGGTGCAGGCTCTGGAATAATGCACTCACGACTACAGATATTGTGCTTTCCTTCATATTTTCTTTGCAGACTCTCAAACCAGCCTGTGGGCCCAAAGCTGAAAAACTTACTATAAGCAACTTACTCCAGTTGTATGTGGGCCACAGGCAGTCACACATACCAGCTAAAGGCATGTGAAGACTGTAACCTTTGGGTTGTTTGTTTCCAGTTGTGGCTTCTGCCTTTAGCTTTTCTCCCACAAAAGCAGGAGGAAGGGCTTTGAACCTACTTATGTCCTTGCAGCTCGATAGCGGTTCCTTTTCTTCCTCCAATATCCCACATGATGATGGAATGATCAGAACTGCCTGAGAATAAAACTCGCTGTATTGGGTCCCAACAGAGAGCAGTGACACCACCTGCAATAGGAGAGGCACACAACAGTAATTTATTATCAGAAAGTGAAAGATAGGAACGTAGCTAAATAGATAACAAAAGATACAACAGAAATTATGAAGAGATAGTGATCAAAATGCAGGTTTCTTTAGCAAAGGCCATGCAGCCACTATGCTTGCCAGTTGAAAACTAACAGCCCAGAAAACCTACTGAAGTCCCATCCTGCTCTTCTGTGAGGGCTCTCCTGCCACTCACATGGATGAATCTGCTGAACAGTAAAGTGTGGTAGAAGGATGGTCATAGTGTGACTACACACCTTTTCATTTCCATCATTCACAGGAGATAGATTTTATTTTAAAAGAGAAGCATGTGTGGAATATTATGGGTATTTTCATGGTATCCTAGCACAAGGATTGTACTACCTTGTGCCACCTCATGATTGAACTATTAGCATTCAATCAGAGAGAAGGGAAATGGGGAGAAAACGCTGAGAAATGACCATAATTTATTCTGTTAGATGGCAGGATCATATCCCAGGATTGTTTTTTTTTCCAAAGTGTAATGGGGCAGAAGTCCTAACAGTCCCAACAAGCAGATAGGACCTCCCAAGATATGCCTACTCCTCTTGGGCAAAAGAGCCTACCTGTATGGGTCCTTCCTTGGGAAGCATCCTTTTCCCCCAAGAATTACTGTACCTTGTCCTCCTACTCTAGCTCTGCTTTAATAAGCAGCTGCTGGTTGTGACATTTTCTGCCACAGAAGTTTTCTGATCTCTGATCACTCTCATTCTTGCCAATACAGAATAAACTTCCCTGAGTGATAGTGGCAGTTTGAAGTCTGTCCCCCCTCCATGCTGTGCACTGACACAAGCTGCCCTCGTGTTTCACAGGGCAGTCAAACCAGTGTGATGCTGAGCACGGATGAAGAACCAAACTGGGTGTCCTCCTTACCCGTGTGCCCCTTAAATGTTGTAACCAGGCTGCAAGACTCTTGCTCTAGTTTGAGTATGGTCACTTGGCCAGAATGATCACCAACAAACACATGCCTGGTTTCCACATCAAATCTGATGGATAAATGCTGAGGAAAACACATTGCTTATACAAGCTTTATATTCCTTTCATGACTCATTAACTCTTTTAACATGAATATACTGCAACCTTGTGAATAGTACGTCAGTCTTAAGGAGGTATTCAGAGTGTAATTTTAGGCCTCAAGCTCATAACTGTGCACATTAATAGTACTGTGTCCCTGAGTAAACCACAAAGTAAGAAAAAATGAGACTATTCTAGAGGATGAAATTTGTGGTTTTATTATGAAACACCTTTGAAGAAGCCCTTCACCATGAACAGAGGAGTCATCTCCCCAGCCTCTCTAACTTAGGTGCCAGAGTTGGATGGTGTCCACTCTCTCTTCCCTTTTCCAAGATTGTATGAAATAATTATTATTAGTTTCATGCTTCTTCATCATGGTGAAGTTTACGAATACAATGAAGAGTATTGATTTATGTCATATTTGGGGACTTCAGCTACATCAGGTGCATCACACATCATATTTTAAACTGAATAAAATCTGGACCCATCCAATGACCTACTGGAACCACCTATCTGAACAGATTCTGACCTCTTCATCCAATTTGATTCCATGTTTAGAGTCTGTACTAGATAGTTAAGGAGAAACTGCTTAGCACTGGTTTTATGCACACAGGACACTGGGGGAAAAAGACCCCTACATTCCTGGTTCTGCCAAGCTTTTTAGAATATTTGTGAACAATTCTCCCTTTCCCTGACCTCCACCAACATGATCCAATTACTCAAATTAAAGTATCCTCCACAATTTTTAATAACTCAAAACACTATGTTCTCTAGAGAGGTTTAGGACATATCAGAAACATTTAGCATTCCATTAAAAATTATGGTATCTTTATGCCATTTAGATTGGCTGAAAGACAACTGATATTAGAGCAAGTCCATGTTCAGACAGTAATTTAGAGTCAGTTTCACTTCCCAAGAACTAGCAAAACACACATCATCGAAAGCACATACACTGTGAGGCACTAAGAGGTCTGTTTATGCTAACCCCTGGTTTCAGCCTAAGAGCTCACACTCTTCCACTTCCCTTTTCATTTGCAATAAAGCTGAATTAATATTTCTTTTATTGTCAGGCAGCTGGGGCAGCTCTAGGTAAATAAGCCACTTGAGTGCCATTTCTGGAGCCATTCACTCCTTAGTTAACCCAAATTCCCAACACATACTGGGCTGTTTCAGTGTGAAGGACAAGTACTCATTATTTTATATTAAAGTAATTTAATTTCTACCATGTGTACACACAGGCATGCTGGACCTTCTAACTGACCTACTTTGCTACTGTTAATTCTAAGAAGAGAGCATGAGCTGCATGTTTCAATGAAGGCCCTGTCCATATTTATTACAACAGCAGACCACAATAGGTTGCAGATTGCCCATTGTTTTGCTCAGAAAGGCTTAGACCTAAATATGCCACCACGCATTAAGGAGACAAAGCAAGGAGAACACAGCAGTTTTTAAAACTGGCTTTAACTAATGGTTTCTCTCATGAAGCACTGAACCTATACAGAGCACAAAACTAGAAAAATTAACCCAAGAGGCTGTTTAAGAGGAAAAGAGCAGACACAAAGCAGAGAGCTGAGCAAAGGATACTGCAGGCCACAGGCGCCTGCGCTGGTGCGATACCCTCCCAGCCGCTGCCCGCTCTCCGAGCAGTGCCACGTGAAGTTCTTGTCTTGTCCAGTGCTCAGCACCCACTCCATCTCCAGGACAAACAGAATCATCATAACTCTGCTCTGATGAGCTGAAAATCAAGCAGACAGACATATAATTGCATTGTGGAGAAGAACACAGGGGTAGAAGGCTGCTGTAAATAGCAACTGCACCAAATTCCTCCACTCCCTACCCGCTCATTGACCCTTCCCTGCAGAAGAAGCTGTTGGATAATCCCATTGACATGAGCTACCATGCAAGCTTGTAAGGCCCCTGCCCTGCATGTTCAGCGCTTGCATCAGAAAGAGCAGAAGCAAGACTTAATTCCCTCCATGCCTATTGCAGCCCTTTATGTTCTATAGTAGCACAAGTCTTCCTTCCATCATTGTATCGTCACCAACAAAGCTGCCACTGTGGAAAACATTCTGGGCTCTACTTAAACCTCTTCTGAGCTGGTTATATGACAGCAGTGCAGATGCCTACGCTGCCACTCCTGCTGTGAGATCTGGTGGCTCTGGGCTGCTGACTGTGGCACCACAGCAAAACAATGAGTTACAGCACAGGCACAAACCCACACCAAAGGGAAGTTTTCACATTGCATGTAAACCAGCTATAAAAGAAATTGGAATAAACCAGAATGCCCTCCACACACACACACAAAGATCACAGCTGTGCAAGATGAATTAAACAGCTGAAGGAATAATTTTCTACTGCTACCTAAATAAAGCCATCAGAAGCTTTTCATTAAAGCCAGGAAACCCAGGCTTGTACAGACTTTTTTTGTATAAATGACCAGTGGGCTTGGTCATAAAGTGCTGATTAAGCCAACTTTTTAATATAACAAGTGGCTGGAAAGACATGCAGAATTATTCCCAGCTGTAACTTAGCAGCAAATGCCACACTCCTCAATCTACAACCCTACTGGTTTATGACTGTTCTGAGACCCAGCAACATGTGTCACACAAAGCAGGCTGCTTGTATCTGTTTGTGTAAAAGCTGACACACTAGAAAGATTAAGTATCTTTGCAAGCTTAAAAACCAGCCCAAAACCTCAGTTTGAAATGCAGAGAAATTCCTCAGAACAGTGTGGGAAGATCACTGCCTGCCCTGTACAAATACACAGCACAGACGAGAGGGGTGTTCAAACTCTACACGGGGGAACCAGTTGCAGCAAAGAATAGGGGGCTTGCAGGAGCCAACATCTGCCCCCAATCCACGCTGCTTTTTAGATCTAGATTCCCTGAGGAGAAAAGTCAATAGATGCATTGACACAAATTGTCACAACCCTGATTTGGCAGCTGGACTAGTTTACAGCATCAGACTTGAACTGTGTCCAGATGCTTTCATCTTTACCCTTAGAAGAGCTCAGACTTTGGCTCTTGTTTCCATACACTTTTCAACTCCAGGTTTGTAATCAAGATGGAGGGATGGGGACCACCCAGGGGTCACCTGAGCTCTTTTAAACAGATCTGCTCTTCTCTCCACTCTCCAGATTTTTTCTCTAGGAAGAAATTCAGTGGCCCCTTGGATGAGTAATGCTTGTCTTTACCAACCTGTTGGTCTCCCTGGGAGCACCTGCACTAGCTGATGGAGTGGTGCACTGCAGAAAGGGCCACGATGAGATGCATGCTGCTACAAGCACTTGATGGGGCTTGTATCCAAGTCCCTGGGGCTTGTTTAAACCAGCAATGCCATAGGCAGGCACTTCCACAGGACGTGCAAAGCTGGCTGAGATCAGGCTGTTCAAGCCCTGTCCAGGGATGTTTTTGCAGCACATGGAAATTGCTACTGCTCCTGCCAGCTTCCCACGGTTTGAATTGGTAGTGGGGGACAGCTGGCATCACCCAACACTTCTAAATCTCCTCCTATCTCCTCCTAAAACTTTCTAAAAGACAGGGCTTGTACCTTTTGGTAGAAGTACTGCCTGAGGATTATGAGGTAGCTCTCTCTGGCAAGTAAGAAGTGAAGAAGGCTGTACATGACAAGAGGTGGAAGGGGTGTACATTATAGCTTTGCTTATCCTGCCTCTCCAGAAAGACCTTTCAGTTCAGCATTCTGTTGCCCATCTGCAAGTGCTGCATGTATTGGCTGATGCCACCATTCACATGTTGATGGCAGAAATACCTGAATTAAGTGAAAGAGCAAAACAGAAGTCATCTAAAGAAGAAAGGAAAGAGGACAAATGCAAGTAGAAAGTAACTTGTCATTTAGAGGGAATTTGACACGTGTAAGGCTTAAAGAAGCAATACCTCAGAAGACTGACATTTAATAGTAGAGCAAGGAAGGGGTCTGGGCCTTAGGATTAACACAGGTTCAGGGTCATGAAATGGCAAACAAAAAGTTGGTCCTTCATCCACAGGAGGTTTGATCACCATTTGTGTACAGAAAAAAGTGGAGTAAACACTTCCAAAACCCATGAGGGTTTCTTCAGCACTCAAGTGTCCCAAATGGCACTGTTCAAATTCTTGCACCACTCCTCCTCCCTCAAGAGGAGGAGTTAGTGCCTGCAGGAGGCAAATGCCCTGTGACACAACCCAGAGTTCTGACTAACAGTGTATCACATAACAGTATCACATTCCCAATCTCTGTGTTTTGAAAAGAGGAAGATTTCACAACTCCAGCCACAGTGTTGCAGCAAAACCTCTGCAGAGCAAAGCTCAGTCACCACAGGGACTGGTTGTGGCCACAGCTCCCTGCCAAGACCAAAGTGCAGCCTGTGCATGTGCTGTCATCCTCCATCACTAGCAGACTGTTTGGCAGGCATATTCATGGCCTTTCAAGTTGCAATTAGTGTCCTTTAATCACTACAGCAGCTTCAGCTACATATAATAATGCCTTGTTGTAGGACAGGACCAATAGCCAGCCAGCTGCTGGGCAAGGTGCTGCTTTTAAGAGTATTGCTGAATATTTAAAAACAAAGATAGCCGAGGCAAAAACAGACAACATGGCTACAGCTCCTTGGTAGACTAAATAAAATTATTTACTCTCATTAAAGTTTCTTTAAATAATACAAAGGGCATACTTGAAGACTTTAACAAAACCAAACACCCAACATTTCTTAAAGTAAGGGTTTTAACAAATGAACCATTAGAATGCCACCATACTCACCAAAACTGCTTGGTTCTTTTTGTCTTTCCTTGCCCAAAGGCTTTGCCGAAGTGCTTATGCCAGCCTCTATACCTTGGCACAGCTGTGTGAGAAAGATGTACTACAGGGAAGGGATTGTGGAGGGGAGTGACCCTGGACCCTGTGAGGAAGGTTCATCTCTGTTGGATCTGAATGGAGGCAACTGTGAGAAGCACAGAAGTACCTCCTGGGCATGGACCAGTGAAGCTGTAGGAGCCAGTGGCTTACAGCAGCTCTCAGAATATCTCACTTTCATGCTTCCCCACCACCCCAGACCTCCCATATGGGTTCTGCTGAA
>NW_009952640.1:783321-817661 GCF_000747805.2 Chaetura pelagica | reverse complement strand
GGAAGTGGGAGAGGAGGTGCTGTGCTCCTGCTCCCCTACCAACACGTGTGGCGAGGAGTGGAGAATAAAGGATGTCTCTATGGATGGGAGTGATGGAAGGCACTGTGCTGGGGAGCAGCAGGCAGCCTCAGGTCATCAGTGTGCTGCAAACAGTGGGGAATCTCTGCTTTGTTTTACTCCCTTGCACTGTCAAAAACTTGCCTGCTGCAATTGGCCCTTGGGACTCAGAGTGACACTTTCCAGTGAAGCTGAAGAAAACTGAGACTGTCCCTGGGTTGCTGTAACCTACTCAGTGCCATGTCATTGCAGGTTGGACAGAGGAGTGGCCCAGAGAGGTTTGTGTAGCTCAGCATGAGTTGCCAGCACTGCTGCTGAGCTAGGCAGTGTGTCTTCATGCAGAAGCTCTTCTCCATCTTCTCTCCCTGCCTGGCTCTGTTGTGGCTTTTTTTTTAGGGAAAGTTTTCTACTGAATGGCCCTTCACTGAGTCCTGTTTGTAGCAATGAATTGGGATGTCTCTCTGATTGCCACCTCCATTTGCAGCACTAAGAGCAGACTGGTTTTCCTAAGCTGGTAGTGGAGGGAGAAAAAAAAAAAAAAAAAAAGGGAAAAAAAAAAAGAGGCACCTCCAACAGCATCTGAGAGGGTATTTTTGGCAATGTGCAGAAAGCAGAACACCAGCTCTAATGCTTCTTTAACCCTTGCACAGAGGAGTCTACTGTACCAACCCTCCATGAATTTGTGGGATACTGGCAGAATGGGATCACCACACTTTCTTTCCACTCCTAAAACTAGGTCACTTGCACACTGCCACTGTTTTTTAGATTAGACAAATACAGTTTTCATCACCTTAAACAGGGAGAACCAAATGTCAAACTCTGGAAGCAAAGGAGGACAGAGGGGTAGGGGCTCAGGACAGTAGGCAGCAAATGGTCACACACATACTGGCTTAGTTTCCTGAAGGCAGACACCATCCTCTGTCAGCAAGCACCATAGTTTGGGCTAGAACTGAAACTATGCTTATTCTGAGCCCAAGGATTGTTTCTCTTCCCCTAAAATAAGTCCATAGTCTTCTAATATTTTTAGTTTCATGAGAGGTGCTCTCCAGGCCTCAGGTGGGCTGCCACAGCCAACTGGTTACTTTGCCATACTACCAAGATATATGTTTCTCCCTTCCAAAATGTTCAGCCTTTTCCCTGAAGAGCTTGGCAAGAAAAGTGTTCTCATGCATGTGTTGTTCTGCATATGCAGATCAGCAGAAGAAAATACTTCAGCTCACCCTCACTAGGTTGTCATTAGCCTGCAGGATTGAATCTAAACTTGGAAACAGATGAGCTAGTAACAAAGGGGGGTACAGAATAGCCAGTAGGACTCTTAAGTGCAACAGCCCTTAAATATGAAATCTACATGTGTCAAACCAGTGATTGTGGAGCAACCACAAATTTGGATACTAAAGATTTGTACAGTCAGACTGCAAGAATCTTATTTAAGATTCCCATATATATATTATCTTCCTTGCATATTTTTCTTCAGTTTCTACAAGCTAAGAAAAAATGCAAGCATTTTAGCTTATTTTTACAACACACTAGATATTAATGAAAAAGTTGAAGTAAAACCCTCAAAAGCAGAAGGCTGTTAGCCATATTCTGCACAAGTCAAGATTCTCTTCATACCTTAAAAGCTAAATGGTTACAAAGTGGTCCCCAGAGCCTCCATTTAGAGATTTAAATTATCCTCTCAACCTTTCAGAGTATAAAACTCAAAATATATGAGCAAATATGTGTTTTAAAAATGTATGTGAGAAATCTCAAGCCAACATATCAGAGGCTTCTCTACAGAGACATAATGCTTAGCATATAATGATGTGATGCCGTATAATAACACACCACCTCTTAGTCTAGCTGCAAAAGAGAGAAAAGAATAAATTATTGCATGTGTTTTGTTACTTCTATAAAGACATCTGTCCCAGGTGGCTGAGGGAACTGGAGTTGTTTAGTTTGGAGGAAGCTGAGGGGGAGGGGAGACCTCATCACCGGCTACAACTGCCTGGAAGGAGGTTGTAGGGACGTGGGTGTTGACCTCTTCTCCCAATAGCAACAGGACCAGAGGAAACGGCCTGAAGTTACAGCAGGGAAAGCTTAGACTAGATATTGGGAAGAATTTCTATACTTGAATGAAAGGTCAGGCACTGAAACAGCCTGTCCAGGAAGGTGGCTGAGTCACCATCCCTGGAGGTATTCAAGAAACGTGTAGATGTGGAACTTCAGGACACACTCTAGTGGTGTTTGGGAAACACTCTCGGTGTCTCCCAAATGGTTTCATTAGATACATGAGATCACTAAAGATTAAAAATTAGTACTCCTCTTCCTCAAACATGGTCTGGATTTTGGACAGTTAGCTGTCTATAGAGTGATATTCCAAGGGAACATTTAAAAGGAAAAACAGAACATGAAACAACTCTTTAAAAAGTCTTGTAATCTCAGAACAAAACACATTATTGATCTATTGATAAAACCAGAATTTATGCTAGTTAAACAAAAATAAAAATCATTAACTGTAAAGGAGACTGCTCTTCTCACAATCCTTGAGAGAATATTAACTAAAATTAATGACAATACAAACCAATTAACACCCATCATGGCTCTTACCCTGGTAACTTTTCACTAGCGTCATTTTGTTGTAGTCTTCAGATAAAATGAATTCCTGAAGGAGAGGAAAGAAAAAACAAAAGAAACAGTGCTTAAAGATGTAAAGTGTATGAGAGTGTTTTCATCTGAATTAGATATGAAGGCAACAGCTCTCTTTTTTTTTTTTTTTTTTTTTTTTTTTTTCAACCACCCCCCCTTCTCTAGGTGTGTTAAATTTTTCGAGAGGAAAGAAAAAACAAAAGAAACAGTGCTTAAAGATGTAAAGTGTATGAGAGTGTTTTCATCTGAATTAGATATGAAGGCAACAGCTCTCTTTTTTTTTTTTTTTTTTTTTTTTTTTTGCAACCACAGCCCTATCTCTAGGTATGGTAAATTTCAGTACCTCCATCTAAAAAACAAATTATTTCACTCTTTAAAGCTGTCTGAGAAACAACATCACAAGTACTTCTGAACAGATTCGTGCAGATAAAAGAGGAAATAATAAAACAGAAGTCAAAATAGCTGACAGGAATAGCTGGCTCTGGGCCAAGACACCACAGAGTAAGAGACTGGGATCTGGCATGTAGCAAACACCTATTGCTCAGGACTGCCCGGGCAGGTACCCACATGTGTACACAGCTATGTGTGCACACGTGTGTGTACATGTGTCCATGTGTATGCATACATTACAGCCCAGCCTGAGTGCTCAGGAAACTCAATATTAATACATAAGAGCCCCTTGAAGTAGCTCAGTTCAAACTAGGTACCATTAATTCACGATGGGGATACACTTCAAGTTTCTGTTCAACAGCCTCTCAGTGCTTTAAATAGTCACCCAGATTTTTCTCCCCCCCTTGATTTTATCCCACTATTGGCTAAAATTTATTTTAGCATCTCAGAAGCAGACTTTCTTGCTTTGCTACTGCTTCATTGTGTCTGAGGAGCACTTGTGCATGGGATGGAGGGAGGCTTAGCAGGGGCTGTGGCTGCCTGGGCAGAGCTGCGTGGTGTTACCCAGCAGGGATGGCTCCCCTGGCTGGGGGAGAGCACATCTGTGAGGGCTGGCTCTGCAGCCCTGCTGCCTTGGTGCTGCTGTCTAACCACCCATGCAGGGAAATGCTGAAAACAGCAGCTAAGAGTCAGGCATGGCAACCTCGGCTCCTGGGAAAACCCCGTGTAGATAAACTGACTGAGCACCTGGATGTCCCTGCCCCTCGTTCTGAAGAGGAAACAAGGGAAACAGAGTGAACACAACAAAACTCCTACAACATCTCTCTGAAGGAAAGACCCAGGCAAGGAGTGGGCTGTGCAGCCTCACCACAGAAATTTGCCTTCAAACTGCTGTCAGGCATCTACACATCTACACCATATACTCAGAAAAATACAAAGAAAACACAAAGCCACATCATATTAATACTTCATAGTAAACTTGACAGAAACTCCCTGACCTAATCTGCCTTCTGTACAGAAGAAGTAAAACCCAATTCATTTAATCTGTAAACAGGGTGAAAATATGAGAAGCATTACAAACAGAATATAAGCTAAGTTTTAAAGCATACAGTTGTGGCATACTCATGTATAAGCACTGTCAAAAGAACTGTGGAACACACAGGTGGAGAGGACTGGATTGCAGGAACCTACAGGCTGTATTTAAAGCAAACCAAACAAGCAGTGCAAAAGAGCACAAGATGACATTCTAACCACCGAAAGCCAGTATTTACCCACAGTTCTCAAACCAATTTTTTTAAAAACTTTTTTTTTTTTTTTTTTTTTTTTTTTTTTTTTAGAAGAAGACAATCTGCATTTTCTATCTGGTCACTGTAGAATCACAGAATCATCACCAAGGTTGGAAAAGACCTTCAAGATCCTCAAGCCCAACCACACACCCTACAACCACTAAACCATCTCCTGAAATACCATGTTCACCCGTTTTTTGAACACCTCCAGGATCGGTGCCTCCACCACCTTCCTGGGCAGCCTGTTCCAATGCCTCACCACTCTTTCTGTAAAGAAATTGTTCCCAATATCCAGCCTGAACCTGCATTGGTGCAACTTTACCCCATTTCTTCTTTTCCTATTGCTAGTCACTAGGGAAAAGAGGCCAACACCTGCCTCACTACAACCTCCTCTCAGGTAGTTGTAGAGAGTAATGGGGTCTCCCCTCAGTCTCCTCTTCTCCAGGCTGAACAGCCTCAGCTCTCTCAGCTTCTCCCCGTAAGTCCCCTAATCAGCTTAGTTGCCCTTCTCTACACCCTTTCAGGCACCTCAATGTCCTTCCTATACTGTGGTGCCCAAAACTGCACACAGTGCTCAAGGTGTGACCTCACCAAGGCCGAGTATAGGGGGCAGGATCACCTCCCTGGTCCTACTGGTCACACTATTCCTGATGTTGGCCTTCTTGGCCACCTGGGCACACTGCTGGCTCATGTTCAGCTGTAGGTAATCTGCATGGCTTTCCAGCACCAGGATTACCCTAACTCTTCATGTCTACTGCTTCACACCAGGGTGGAGAGGCTACAATACTCATCTGTGGAACAGCTACAGATCCCAGCTTCCAGAAAAACAACTGTGAGTTGAGGCAGTTTTTTACTGTTTCTAAGTTTCTGCTTGTAAGTTAGTTATAAATACATGTTCTCTTGAATTGCTTCATCATCCTTTCCTTGACCTGCTCAACCACCCATTAGTTTTTGCCTGGCAGCTGAAGACTATAGTGAGGAATGTTATTTAAACAGCAGTGACAAATTAGCTGGATTTCTACAACATGGTCACCTTAACTCTACAAACCACAGAACATGAAAAATCTGCTATACCTCCCTAGCTACTTAGAGGGGAAGTGGTTTTCATTAACCACTGCCTGAAAAATGCTAAACCACCACATGAAATGCCTTACTATAAAGCCTGCTTGAAGCAAGACCTTTTGTGATGAATGTGAACTTGATGCTGTGTAAAGGGCAATGGCTTCAGTTGCTGCAACACAGGGTGGAAGAATGTGTCTGCCTTTGCAACCTATTTGGCTGTCCCTGGCTTTCATTATGGTGGCAGTGCACAGATGCTGGTGACTTCAGGTGGAAGGAAAAGCATGGTTTGCGTTCTCATTTTTATTTGCATTTTTTCCTTGGCAATTCTGTTTCATGATCCAAACAGTCCCACAGTTTCAGTGGAAGACTGAAAAGGCTTTTGAATCTCTCCATTATAATACGGAGAAACAAACACAACTGCAGTTCGTAAGGTTTACTCAAGTATTGATTAGCTCTGTATGCTTTGATACAAACCATAACTATATACTATTAATATACCATTCCATCCTCAGAGATAAACAAGCAGTACAAAAAACCCCATCCCATTAACCCCAATGCTGGATATAATTTTTTTCCCCTGAAGGCTTCTCGTTTCCCACTTCCTTATTTGAAAGCATGTGATAGTTTGCAATGCATTTTCTTGTTTTGTGTTTTTGAATCTTTCTACAGCTCCCCCTGCTCCACTTTACACTATCACCTCTTCTTCCATTGCACTCATTCCCCTCTCCCTCTCAAGGCCAAATCAGTTGCTTGCATCAATAGACAGGTATTTTAGCACAGGGCACCTTGCTCAAGGAATTCATGCCCTGTTGCACGTACATTGTGTCACCTGCACTACAAAAACACCGACTACATCCTCCTCAACATTGTACCAGACAAAGTTGTTTTTTCTTTTCATCCTTCCATATGTAGATGTTTTGCTCCTCACAGAGCTGCTGACGCTCAGTTCTCATTAGGCAGCTTTTGGCTCTTCCTAATGAGCTAGAAAGACTAGGGTCACCCACACAGCTCAGTCGGCGCTTGTTAACAGAACAGAAAAAGATTTCCAAGTCCTGTGTGAGCCCTTTTGCACAGGAGGGGCTTGAATATATCAGAGCATTCAAGTTGGCAAAACCAAAACCCCTCCTTGCAGGGAATAAATCTCTGCTTTTCAAAGGGGTCTTTTTGGAGCTACTTTACTATCTTTTGTGCTATACTGAAAATCTTAGTGACACGCCTTGGCTGTTTCAGGTAAGCTTATTATTACAAGAGGGACTTAGTACCATGAAAGCCTACATAAAGCAAAAAGGAGAAATTTTGAGCATCTGAAAAGGCCATCCAATCTATGAAGACTCTACTATACCTTCATGGCACACACCGCCCTCTCACTGAGACATACACACCCACCACAAACTTCTCTTGAGCCTAAGACTGTAAATCCTTACCCTAGAAATATTATCAGCATCTTGTTTCAAATTGCTCCTCTTAAGGCAAATAAAATTCATATTTAAGTATGTGTAAGTTTCTAGGGTAAATAACGTGTACGTCCTAAGGTAAATGACCTTTCCTCTGCTGGCTGCAGAACCTAATGATTAACTTTTTCTAGAAAGCTAACTTTCAGGTGGATGAAATTAGGTGAGGACTCTCATTTTGGCTGTGGAAGTCTCCTGTCTATTTCAAGTAGCAGACCTTTCCTCTGTTTCTTATTGTTGTGGTATCTTGAGAAACTTGCACCCTTTAAAGCATGCTTTTCTCCACTTCAGAACAAGGAATTTATGACAATGATAAGGTCTTTTGGCTTCCAAAAGGGACCTTATGCAGTACCTAAGCCATAAAGTAACAGAAATGCCATTTCTTCTCAAAAAAGGATTGCAAATTGTAAAATAAATAAATAAATATTGAAGGAACGTTTTGGTTTTTTTTTACTTTAGGTGCCACTGTTCTTCAAGCAAGATGTTAGACAATCTTTTGTTCAAGGGAACAGTCTATTGTGCTGCACACGTTTTGTGCAACCTTCATGTTGAGAAATTACAAAAGGTTGAAAATAATCTCTTCGCCTTTGTACAAGTAAAAAATGTCACCCTGTTTCACAAGGAAAGTTGGCCATCCAAGCTCACCTCATGGAGGCTTTGCTGGAACATCTTTCTTTGACAACAGTAGTAAGACCAATCCTTCTCAAAATGCACCATTCACATTTGTGAGGTGCCAGACTTACCAAAAAATTGAGTTAGAAGAAAAAATGCAATCTACTTTCTTATCCCTATTTGCATCTCTAAATAGAAACAGTACTTTCCTTGCAACAACAACAACAAAAAATTGATATGATATGGCATTCTCATGAATATTATAGTAGTTTACAGTCCTTGCCAGGAGTCCTTTCCTTCTAAACAAAGTGAAGATGTAGAATTATTTCAGCATTTTTTTGGCCCTGTACCCAACATACATGAGGGTGCTGGGCTTCACCAGAAGTGGAACAACTGGCTAAGTCTCAAATATTTCAGGCTGCTCCAGTAAATTGCCTGCATTTGCATTTCATGGCAACAGTTAAAAGTAAGGTGACTAAGGTCACCTTGTTTCAGTAAGTTCTCTTATTTTGTGGTCATTGTGCCCTGCATGTATACTCCTGTGCTCAACTGATCATCATAGCTGTGCCCGGGAAGGAAAATCCAGAGAGTGGTTTGTAACCCACTTCCAAATAGCCAGGGATTTTCTCTGACACCCCAATATTGCTGGGACTTGAATACGGGGATACTCTTGCTCTTCTACACCACTTCTTGTAGTACATTACAGTTGTGGCTTCTCTTACAAGCCTGAGGTTTCTACAGAGGAAAATATTTCATCACTTGTGAAAGTTTGTGGGTGCATCTACTGCACAATCCTCTAACACAAAGCAGCCTGCAGCTACAGGGGACTAAATCAAGCCACACAAACAAGCTCTTCCCCCTCTCTTATGTATTTTTATCCAGAAGATTTGGGAAAAAAAAAATTAAAAATAGCCCTGCTCAGCAACAAATATAATCTTAGACATGGCAAAATACACCTGTAAGTATTCAAAACCACATGTTAGTTTACTACCTGCATATATAATTTACCTTCTTTAGCTTCAGAATGGAAAATATTTTACTCCATTCAGACTCAAGCAGCCTCTGCCTCTTCAAGGTAAAATGCCCGGAGGACAAAAGACACATCTCTTCCATTTTGTATGGAAGTATTTAAATACCTTCTTTACAGCTGTCTTCACATTCCTTAAAGGCCTGGTGAAAACAAAGCTGTCTAATAGGACTGGGAAATTACAGCTATTTCAGAGAGTGGGAAGGAAGGAATTTCAGAGGTTCAGGAAATACTGGGGCAGTTGTTCCATCTTCTAGATACAAAAGGGAAAATCCGTGGGCATGAAAAAATCTCAGCTACTAGCCATTAATAGTTTCATAGGTCAAAACCTTCACATCCTTGATACAGCTCACAGGCAACAGCTAAAAGGGTCACACAGCCTTTCCCAAATACCATCTTAACTTTAGTGCAGCCAGCTGCCCTTCTTATGTCAACCTACAAACACTAATTCAGTTACAAAGCCCTTAAGGGCTTACAGCAGCAGCAAAAATCTGAAATGATGGTGAAGTGAACTTAAACTGGAAGAGGAGTCTGTTGATGAGGCATAGGTGAAAAATACCTCTATGGCCCATGACCTTCTCACAAAGTGATACAACTCTTTACTCATCCCACAAGAAATATCCAATGAATAAGGTCAACTGCTACCCTCTGTCCCAGATCCAAAAGACAGACTCTTGTTTTAATACCCTGCTTCCTTTCCACACACCAAGATCTGTCTTAGATGTTAATGAACCCAATCTTCCAGCAAGAGAACTGTCAGTTAGAAGCAAGTCCTCTGAAGGAATCAAGAGGAAAAAAATCTGAACCCTGAAGTTTGGAAAAGCAGCAAGATATGGAACAGAAATCTACCTTCTGCCCCTCAGAAGATTTTTTTGTTCCCCTCTTAATTGTTGCTTTCAGAAAACTTTGGTATGGTATGATTAACAACTCACTTAAATTTAATAAAACAACTGCTGGCTTTCTGCATTGTTATTTTTTAAAGATATATGCAAATTAAGACAGTTTGTTGAGTTTCCTAATAAATAATGTAAACCCCACCCAATGTCTTCATGGCAGTTGGAATGAAATTTGTAATAATACACCATTTTCTACACTACAGCTTCAGTTCTGCTAAGAGCAAAAAGTGTCTCTCTCAAACTCTAGCAAAAATATCCTCTCCACAACATCACACACATACTTCTCAGAAGGGAAGCATTTCAACTAGAAATCTTTGGATGTACTTACTGAGATTGTACCATTGTCTAGACCTATGGACAGCCTTCTGGTTTCCGGGTTAAAAGACATGCATGAACATGGAGCTGAAAAAAATGAACATGTTGATGAAGTTAACAAAACTGCGAGTCTCATTTTCTTGAAGTTCTGGAAAGCCTAAAAGTAGCTAACATGCTTTATGATGGAGTTCAGCATTTTGCCCCTTCCAATAGACATGGAACAACAGCTATTTCTTGCTCCAGCTCCTTAATTTTTCTTACTGTTGTCTGAAAACAGGCATGTCATACAGGAGCAGTGGTGGTGTTTTGATCTAAGAGGCACTTGACATTTCAGTATAAATCTGAGAGGTTACTTTGCTGTATCACTTAGTTTTTACATTTGTCTGAATTTTACTGACAATAAAGCACTGTACTATGTCAGAGGCTTGCATTCTATACCTGCAGTAGGAAAGTTAACCAGTCAATATGCCAACCCAAATTAAGAACTATTTCAACTGTCCCCCATTCTAGTCTCACCACAGAGGGTACTATGACAGTATCACATACTAGGGCCAAAATAAAAGACTGTATCAAAAAGTAGCCATTGTTTCATTGTAAGAATATTACTCTATTAAACATCAGAATTGACTCTTCAGTTGCACATAAGTCAGTCATACTGCACACCCTCGAGGATCTGGCAGGGTTCACCTCAAGAGTAAAACCAGAATTTTCTTGCAAGAACTCCAGAGCTGTGTTTGTTTTAACCGAGTAACTGAAGTTTTGTTCAGAAGATAGGGACTGTATTTACTGCTCAACACAGCAGCATACAGCTAGGAGTCTTGCTACCCTAACAGAAACCCTCAGGAACAATTTTTCAGCAGCATTTGCCAACTCCAGCTAGGGACAGGCATTCTTGCTCCTTCAATAGTGATAAGAGTGTTTTTGAAACCATATTCTTGTAATAAAAGTAGACTACAGTCAGGTGTGCTTTTACTTCTGCTTTCCCCCATCTTTTGGTTTCTACTCTCCGTTGTGATTACTCAGTGTTTTTGTTACTAACAAGCTTGGAATCCTCTCTTTTGCAGTACTGTGTATCTGGGATATTCTCAGTTTGTGGAATGTATCATCACCCAGGATTAAATAGTCCATAGCTCAGCAAATCTTCTTGACAGTTTAGTTGGCAGCAAAGTTACATGAGGAAGGGAGAATGTAGGTTGACTGTTTAACAAAACTTGTTCTACCTTTAGAATTGACTCTCCCTTGAAACACTTCATAAAGGACAACCAGCCACAGGCAGAAAGCCTGCCAGATCTGCATCCACGGGGGCACCTTGATTTATTTATTTACTGAAAGGGTTGACTGAATTAAATCAAAGACAAGGCTTCAGTTGAGTTAACTGCCAGAAGGGAAACACTTAAAATCGGGGCTACTAACAGGGAAAAAATTGCTCCTTCCTATACCTCTTCCTCAGAAAAAGCAAACTTGAATCATGCCTTGGGATAGTGGTGTGTTACTATAATATTGAAGCTTCTAGGGTTGTAGCATAATGGGACAGTTATAGGAAAAATATACAAGGGGAAAAAAAACAAACAACAAAACCCAACAATTCTAAGCAGAATAAACATCAAAACCCTTTAAAGGCACACTCAGTAACAGAACAGGCATATTCCACGTATCAGCTTTCAAATGCTAAGACACTGTGCACACATTGAAAGAGCCAATAGCAACCCCAGAGGCAACAAACAGCTCACAGTAAAATTTTCTCAGGTAAAGCAGCTATTTGAAGTATGCTTTTCCCAAATAGCCTGAAACACTTCAGACACAAAAGGTGCAAGCAACTGCTTGACACAGGCTTATTACAAAAAGTCACTTCTAAATGCCAGTCATAGCAGTCTAAAAAGAATCATAGTCTACATACACAGTCATAGCAGTGTAAAGATACTTATTTTGCTATAATTTTTGCCTAAGGGAATTCTTCAGTAATGTGTGCTCTTGGAAAAATCTTTGTCAGCACTAAAATTATGTCCACGCTGGCTACACTAATGTAAAGTGATGCCTGTTGTAACAAGACTGCAGCAGCTTATGCTTTAGTGAAAATAAGATGACATTTGGACACTTCAGCACTTAGGCTCATTAAGAAGAGGGGAAGAAGAAAAAAGAAAAAACAACAACAACAAAAAAAACAACTACAACAAAAACCCTCCCCAAAAAAAACCCCAAAAAATCCCCAAGCCAAACTCCTGAGATTCTGAAGTGTTTAACATCCTTTTAAAATAATAGCCAGGAAAAATAACTGCACTCTGGAGGCCCTCTACTTCAGTACCTAGCTATGATTAGGATTTCTTTAAAAAGTAAATACAGGGCAGTTAACAACTGATTTTAGCCTGTGGAAACTGAATTATGGAGGAGAAGCCAGATTACACACTTCATGCTCTTGACAGTGTGTCATGTGTATTAGAGGCTGACAGAAGAGAATACAAACTTTGTACCTGCACTTTCAGGGCCCCCCCTTAGAAATGTCTAAATGTGGCGTAGTTTAAGGCAAAGGAGCATGTTTTAATTTGCAGGTTTTTTCCCCTCCTGTTCAAATCAAAGTCTTCACTGTGAAAACCACCATAAGACAGACTGATTTTTCTGCCTCAAAGACTGGGTACTCCACTGATCCTCACTATAATAAATCCTTTACTCTCATCCATGTCTGTGAGAGGTTTGGGTGCAGAGTTTGACCAAAGCACATGGCTGACTTGGCCCAGCTCCTCATCTCCCAGAGTCACCAAGGCACAAATTTACAAAGGCTATCAGATGCCAACTCAAAGGGTTGTGGGTCATGCACCACTGTAACAAGTCATGGTAAAGGTGTATCTACAGGTGGGACCACCACTTACAGCTTGCTATGCAGCAAAAAGGCACCATCGTACCTACTACACTTTTATACAGAGAACCTCTGGGCAGCCATTGTTCTCTAGACAACAAAAACCATTACGAACCTAAAGCAGAGGGCCATCAAAAAGGTGATCCACATGGAAACAGACAGAATTAGAATTTCCAGTCAAATGCAGACTTGTGCAGAGGCTGACTCTGAGCCCTTCCTACAACTTCCAAGCCTAAAGCCATGGCTGATCAGGTAATTGGCATTGGTGTTAATTACACCTGAATCTTCTTGAAATTGGTGAATAACACAGCATAATTTTAATATCTCATGACTCAAAAGCTCATCAGCCTTGTAAGTGAAGTAACAGTGTCAGGTGCTCAAATTTATGAAGAAGCTTTAAAGTAGTCCCCTTTGAGTGGATCTGGATCTACTCCATCAAAGCTGTTATTACTGGCAATAACACAACATTTCTAAGTCCAGCAGAGGACCCAACAAGATTTTAAAATGCAAATGTGCGCAAAAACATCACATGGAAAAGGAGAAGTATCATTGCCAAACTGCTAAAATAGCTATTTTGTAACAGTTTGACTGCAGAAAGCCAAACTTTTAGGAATTTGGGCCACTGCTTGTGATTCACAGAATGTCACATCATTGGATGGTTTCCAATACCTTTTTGTGCAAACTTCTGAGCAGAAAGTACCTTTGAGGCTTGATGTACTCTTATGAGCTAGTCTATCACCCAAGGAAGAACAGAGTTTCTCTTCTATACTGAATGAATGCTTTCTTAAAGCAGGCAGTCAAACACCGTGGCCACTCTAGGGTTTCAAGATGATGATGTGGTATTAAAACTTACATCTATCAAATATTTTATGTATCATGGATCGTATGTCTCTTCCAAATCTAGCTATCTTGGTTTAAAAAAAATTATTTCTGCCTACAGTAAGAACTCCTTAATGGGACTTGGTAAATGCTCACCAGTCTGTGGATTTAAGGTCAGCTCCATAAGCTTTCCAAAGACAGGAAAACCCAACACATCTGAAGCAGTTTGAGGAGCACCAGCATATCCCTGCTGCACTCTGCCACAGGGGTTATGACAAACAGCCAGGGCTGTGATTTCTTCAGCTGTCTCTTGGAAAAATGGACATTGATCTGCAGCTTCTTTTAAAGCATGAACACTGTCTTTGAGAGAGGAGACACAGAGCAGATCATACTGAAGGGATCCATCAGGGAGACTAGGCTTTCCACTTTAAACTGCAGGGGTAAAATTATTCTATTTCTTCACTGGAAGAGCTGCCTTCCCTGTCTAGTATCCTCTCTATTATATTGACTGCTGCAGGATATTAAGTTCTTATCAAATAAGATCATTTACAGTTGCACTCTAATGGACTGAGCACATGCAGTAGGAAGGGCAGAGTGAGTTATACTTGAGACTTACAATGATTTATGGACTCCATTAGTGGCAGAATGCAAGACTCATTTTGAGCTCCCACATTTTTAAAACTATGTTTGGATTAAATGCTCATCCCTTGCTGGCATATCTGTGTCCTTTTGCTGCTCTAATCCCTGATATCTCTCAGAACCATTAGCATTCAACTTGGTAAAGCATAACAGAAAACAAGATGATTGTTCAAAAATAATATTTTATATAGAGCAGTAAGCTTGCAAATGGTAATAAACATGAAGCTTCATCAAAACAAGAAATGCCATTTTCCAAATACACAGTAGATAATATCTCCTTATACTTACATGGCATTGCATGGTATATGCTGGGCCAGTACTGCCCACTGTCTCTCTTCAGCCAGACACGAACTGTTCTGCAAAAGAAAAAGCACAACGTATACATGAGGAAGAATGAAAAGGTGACAATGAATAAAAACAAAGTGGTGACAAGGAATGCACAAGACTACCTTCAAAAAAAAATTATTTTGCTCAGAGGGAAAATATAAAAATGTGCAAACTCCTACAGCAGCCTTGTACATCAACCTCAGATTAATCTCTGTAAGGTGATGAGAGCAACCCATTCCTTGGTTCCATGTAGTGCTCATCTAGACCGAACACATCACAACAGTATTCAGAAACTGCTGTGGCTTCTTGTTCTTTGCCTTTACCAAAGATTTGAACACTTCTGTTCTCCCAACATCTCAGATGAGGATTTGGGACAATAAAGGTGAAAGGCAGCTTGGCAGTCTTCTACCCCATCAGTTCTAAAACAGAGGCACCCAGATCTACACAGTGCTACAGGCCTCTCTACAAATGCATCAGTGGTTTCCTCTCTGCTAGAAGACCTTCCCAATGTGCCTCAGGATTACTTTTGCTTTCTCAGAGTCACACTATACTGGCAGTTCCCTGTCACTCAATCCATGCCCTTCACACACGTGAGATGCTTGTCGCTTGTTTCCTAAGCTGGACTGATGGGTCATCTGTGTCATTCAGTACTTATTACTTCAGTCCTCAGTATCATCCACTTGTTTTGGCCCAGTGCCTAAAGCCTTTAATTAAAGCTCTCTCTTAACTTTAGTTCATCAGCTAATTTCATCAAAACATGCCCAGTGACAGTGTCACCAGTTAAAGCAGCAACCAGTAATCTTCTTGCATAGCCCACTGCCACCTCAATTACAGCCAACTGCTACCTGCCTTACTGTTTCTCAAACCCTTATTATCTCGAATTCTAAGTAGCACACTCTCCATATAATGCTGTAGTCCACGCATTACTGATTTACACCAAATGAATCAACCTTCTCTGGAAAACCTGGATATCCAGGACAGCATTGTGTTAGAGTAGCACAACAGATTTAACTCATCACTCACAACTGTTTGCTCATTTCTACCAAGTCAGCATGCAACAGCAAGTACAGAATCACAGAATCTTAGGGGTTGGAAGGGACTTTGAAAGATCATCTAGTCCAACCCCCCCTACAAGAGGGATCTAAAAAAACTATTGTTAAACACAGGCCTTATTTTCCTGTAGAAAATCTGTAACTTGCACTTGATAGTATTAAGGAAAATAAAACCAAGAAAGAATGGGGTTTCCATCTCATGAAACATGTGGAAATACAGCTTATGGAGAAGATTACAGGTTCATTCCTACTGTTACTTCACTGTCGTAGGAAAGCAGATTTCAGCCCTTTTTAGCCAGTAAAAGAGCAATACATTGATATTACAACATAATATAATTATATCTAAAACATCACATACACAAATCAAGTCTTAACAGAGATGCCATGCATTATAATAAAGCAAATCAAGAACAACTTATCTATCCTAAAACTCCAAGCTACGGCCTGCACCACTGTGTGTTCCTGGATTACATATATCCAAAAATCAGGTTTCTGCTCCTCCAGACCGACATCCAAACTAATTTTTCAGCAAATAATTCAGAGACCTGTGTATTTGGGCACTACACAAAATGCATAATTTTATAAAAGTCTCAGGAGTACACTTTGACCCAGCCTGTGGCTCTATAAACTAACATTGCCCTGGGTCAGCAAGTTCCATTGTTAGAAAGCACTCACAAATTGCTCAATATACACAAAATTGATATAATTACTTCCCAAGTCTAATGGCCTCCTTGAAACAAACAGATCAGTAATTTTTCAGCAGATCTGAAGCAAAACCACTAATACTTTTTCAGGGACAATTTATCAGGTGAAAACAATGCTATTGGAATGTCGATAGCTAGAGGGTCAAATCCTTTTCTCATTTCTCAGTGCAACTAGATAAAGCTCTTGTCAGAGCAGCACTTTGCATCCAGACATCAGCATCCACATCTGGGAAGACACCTACAGCTATGGGGCAGTACACCAGGTTTGGGACAGGGTCCAAGACCTTTGGGTTCACCCAAAGGAGTCTACCAGCCACTCTGTTTCCCAAACAAGTGAGCTCTTACTCATGTGTTTATCCTCAGCAAGTGGAGTTATTGTGGAAATGAATGAGTGTGCACAAAAAACTAATGAGATAAATAACAGGGAGCTGAAAGAACTCGATGTGAAACAGCCCTGAGGAGGCGCACTGATATCCTGTGAGAGGCTTGTCTTGCTTGACCATCCCAATCTATATATTCAGTGCTAACAATTTCAGAACTCCCCGGCTTTGACAAGATTGCCTCTCCTCTCCACTTTAGGGTTCTGGAAAACAACAAATCCTGTACAACATAGTACAAATTATTTAGCTTGTTTAAAAAAAAAGTCTATGTACAGGAAAGCATCTTTCAAAAGCTAGAGGAAATAAATATCAATTTTATTTGCAAAAATGGCAATAATTAGGAAGCTTTGGATAGGTTTTGCTGTTGTTTTTTTTAAACTGTACCCACTACAGACTTACTAATTATTTTGACAGTTATGTCAAAGTAAAGACTGTTAGCTGAATTATATTGAAACGAATGTTTTTTGCTTAAGTTTAAAAAAAAAAACAAACCCCACAAAAACCCAAAAAACTGGTGGAGGTTCCTAGTTAAGAGTGAAACTACTTTTACTAGTGTAGGCCTCTTCTGCTGGCACACAGTATGCTCATTTCATTATGCAGGCAAATATATTTTCATTCAATGGCTAATTCATGCAAAATGAAAACCAAAGCATTTTAAGAATAAAAGGTATGTGAAAGGGAACATAACCAGCAAGTCAGTTTATGTAGCTCATTACAGAAATACCTACCTCCACAGTAAATCATTTTAAATAAAGGAAAACAAAAGATCTTGTACACCATTTATTTTAAAATTAAGGGCAATTACTATGCATATCTTTAAAATAAACATTTTAAAGTTATGTTAAGCATTGTAATGGAATTCCAATATCTATGTATAAGCTGGTATAAAAGCATTAAAATTCTTTATGTCAGAAAATGATGACTCATTATTTTCTTCTCTTAAAACCACTGGATTAGATAAGGCATTTTATTGAAAGAAGAAAAACTCATCTCAGTTCATTAAAATTTTCTCGGTAATGTTTTCTCAAAGTAGATTCTGGCTAAAAAAATATACTAGCAACCGAACTTGGGAGAAGCCAAATGCTGTTGGAAGAGACTGTCTCTTTTCCAGTTGCAGTTCTGCGTATTTTTATGTACACATCACTACCCACTAGACATGAAACCCAGAGCTTCTGAAGCTTCTAAAGAATGTGAAAGATAGAAAATAAGCATGAATGGAAACAAGTTTGTTTTGGTTTTTTTTATGGATCCATAGCATGAAGAGAACTTGCTGGTTGCATGGTTACAGGACTTAAACACAGCACCCACCCAGGTCAGGATTCATTCTTCAACTTCTCTGAAGTGATTCAGTCAGTGTCACCATGGAAATGAGTTGTCCCTTCATTTTGCTGCCAGTGAATAGGCTTAGAAACATTTTTAGAACCTGTCAAATCGATGGATATTCTTCTAGTCTTTTCATAACAGAGATGATGTATTTTTTAAAATGAGACAGGCTACACAGAAATAATTTTGCCATGCAAAAGACAGGCTACATCTTCATATACTAAGGGGATGTGAAAAAAGTTTACCTTAAAAGAAAAACTGCTTCTCTCTGCTATGCTCAAAAGTATGTGGCAGAAGTCCAGGTGGCTGTGGTTGTAGTGGCAGGTCTCAAACACACTGGTAAGCTGTGTACATGTGCAGGAGGTAGGTTTCATCTGAGCACCAGCCACTGATGGAGGTGCTTATGTCAATGGCAGCACATCCACATTAGTGCAGCAGGTCTGTGCTTCGCCATCTACAGAAATACCTGCAACCTGTGGTACATGCCATGGTGCCTTCTTTCTGATAGAGACATTTTGTTCATAAAAACCCTAGTTTGTGCATTTAGGTTGCAGTGTTCTCTGTGAAAGTCTTCACCACACTGCCAGGCTGGATACAATATTCTCTACTCAGTCCCTGCTCTGACCTGAGCTTCTTGTCACTTAGTGTCAAGTGTCAACTGGGTGTCACTTGGAGCTGTAGAGTTCAATCTCTGGAACTGACTCAAAGGCAAAGCTCTTGTCTTTTCTCCTTGATGCCTTGCACAAAATCAAGGGAAAATAAAAATACTGATCTTGCATACAGTACAGACATATTAGACATATCTAAACACTGTCACAAGATGTTTGCATGTTGAAATGCTGTGAACTCTGTAATAGGGAGATCCAACACCACCATTAACTCAAGAAACAAGTTATCCCTGTTCCACTAAATTTCTCCAGAATAACCGTAAAACTACCAGTTGTACAGTGTGAGTCAAGAAATCCGACGTATCAGTTACACATAACAGACCCCTCCCCTCCTGCTTGTGAATGTTTCCTTCCTTGCTCCTGCCTTTTTAGACATTTCTTTTCACTGAGATGTGCTTGTGTAATTCACTATTGCCTTCATGGCCCAGGCATATGCTAGAAGTAAAACAGAGCAGAGGTAACCCTCAACACCTACAATTTACTTCAGTATTTTGTAGGTAATCCTGAGCTTCAGAAAACTTTTAAAGGGCATTTTAACATACTCTTCATTATTGTTTATACCTTGGACCATCTATTGTGAGTTTTTTTGAACTTCTGTCTTGCTGAGGGACCAAGAGGGTAAGTATCAAAACCAGAACAAGGTGTGAAATGAGCATTATTTTTATTTGTAGTGTGAACCTGTTATAGAAATTTTCATCTGTCACTTTCTAAAGGTCCTACCAGGCTCACTCACAGATCAATGCCTGAACATTACTGCTCCTTGGAAAAGTGAGGTAGGTCATCAGCACAAATGGCATGGTTAAAAATGAAGACATTTCCTATCAGCTGCTCTAACCACAGAACTGATTTAATGCAGTTACAGAATTTTCCAAACAGGAAAAGGAAGATGCTAAATTCTTCTGGAAAATTCTTTAAAATGCTCATCTAGCTATTTAATTGGCACAAGAAAGGAAAAAAGATTAGGATAATGCTATACTCAGGGTTAGTACAGTCTGTAAGGTTTTCTTCATGATTACTGGAGTATTACCACATATTCTCACCATCAATATACTGATGTCTTCTTCAGTGTGGAAAAAAAATAAATTAAAATCTTCACCTGTTCCTAAATATCCAATAAGCAATTCAGAATTATTCAAAAGACACATCTCTCTGGGAACCAAGTATCTGCACTGGAAACAGCTAAAGCTTTATCTACTGTCATTAAATAAATATAACAACAGTAGTATTTAAAATCCAAGTAAGGCACTGGCTGTCTTGCTGCCTTTAACAGAGACATTGTCATTTAAATTGGGATAAAGACAAATATTTATCAACTGCATTAAAGATGCCACAGTACTATAAATCCTCAAATTCTCCAGGGATATTTGTGGTCAAGAGAAGTTAAGAGATTCTTGTTCCCACCAGTTAATGACACAAGCTGCTATTAGGATTTTCTGAAAGGCTAAAAGAACTTCCAGGTATACTGAAAGATCATTAACTGATGTCAGTGTGCTGGCATCCATGACATGGAGGGAAGGGAAGCCATCCAGAGAGACTTTGACAGGCTTGAGAGGTGGGCCAATGCTGACCTCACGAAGTTCAACAAGGCCAAGTGTGAGGTCTTTCACCTGGGTAGGAGCAATCCCAAGCACAAATGCAGACTGGGCAGAAAATGGACTGAGAACAGCCTTGAGGAGAAGAACCTGAGGGTACCAGTTGATGAGAAGCTCAACATGAGCCAGCAATGTGTACTTGCAGCCCAGAAAGCCAACTGTGACTTGGGATGCAACAAAAGAAGTGTGACCAGCAGGTCAAGGGAGGTGATTCTGCCCCTCTATTCTGCTCTGGCAAGGCTGCACCCGGAGTGCTGTGCCCAATTCCGGAACCCTCAACACAGGAAGGACATACAAAGACAATCTGAGGGCTGGAGCACTTCTCCTATGAAGACAGGCTGAGGATGTTCATCCTGGAGAAGAGAAGGCTCTGGGGGCACTTACAGTGGCTTTCCAGTATCTGAAGGGGCTACAGGAAAGCTGGGGAGGTGCTTTTTACAAGGGTGTGTAGTGAGACAACAAGGGGTAATGGCTGCAAGCTTGAAGAGGGTAGATCTAGGTTAGACATCAGGAAGAAGTTCTTTAGTGTGGGGGTTGTGAGGCACTGGAAAAGGTTGCCTAGGGAGGTTGTGGATTCCCCCTCCTGGAAGTGTTCAAGGTCAGGTTGGAAGGGGCTCTGAGCAACATGATCTAGTGGGAGGTGTTCCTGCCCATGCAGGGGGGAGTTGGAACTAGATGATATTTAAGGTCCCTTCCAACCCAGATCATTCTTTGACTCTGACTCATTGTAAGTTTGGTCTGTAACTCAAGCACTGACTTCCTGCAAAAGAAAAGCCTTTTGAGCAATAATTGCTCTCTTTACCCCTTATGCCTCTCACCCTGCAACAAAGCCATAGGAGCAGTAACATCTGGCTTCAAGAGGAAGCTGGGTCAGCTCACAACAGCCAACACCTTTGACATCCAAAGTATCACTGCCACTGCTACCAGCCCAGCAACCCTTGTGCACAAAGCTCAGAAGCACCAGAGAAACACAGCTGCCAAAGGCAGCCAAACCAAATGAGGATTGTCCTAGACATCAACAGCACAGGGACTGTTCCAAAACCCGCATGGATGAAGCTTGATCTGCTAAAGTAACACAGGAAGCAACTAAACCAAGGGAAGGGGTCTGATGAGTCCTTGAATGTTCAAGCACAATGACTATCAATCCCATCCAATGAAATAAAATCCCACTGCTTTGAATTGCTCCATGTCCAGGCTGGCAGAGAACATTTTATGTGAGGTAACTCACTACAGCAATCTCCATAATAATAATCTACACTGCACTGCTCAGACAGGGGTTGATAAAAGTCCCGACTTCTGATTTCTCCTCCTGCCACAAAATTACATTTTCAGATGCAGAACTGACAATGCAACACCCATCTGATACTGAACAGGGACCTCAGGAGCAACTCTTCAGTCTGGTACAAAGAGTAGGGTAGTGGGAACAGACAGAGGGGTTTGTTCATGGAGATTTTTACCCGTCAGCTGGTGGCAATGAATCTGATCTTTGCTACCTTTGGTGATTCTCCTTATTAAATTTAAGTTGTCTCATTGTCTCATTGCTCTCCTTCTTCTCTTCCCTCATGCATTCTCAGGAGTCACTAGTTTAGTTTCTTGCCTTCTGATAATTAATAATTTTATTTTGAACCAACATCTCCAGCAAAGACAGGGAGTGTGCAACTAAAGAGTAATACAAGATAAGCTCAGAGGTTAATGATTTTGCAGAGTACTTTTCTAGTTCCTTCTGCTTAGGGGGAATGTAGTAGAAGGTACACGAGGGAAGAACCTGCAAAATAAAGTACTGTACATTTACCATTTATCTGCAGAAAAAATACATTGTACAAAACAGTGTGCCAAGCAAGCAGGCAGGCAGACTGAAAGTCATGAATTTTTCACACAAAGCTTATAAAATATTCTAATTCAAATCATGCTTTGTAAGATATTTCACCATTTAATTCATGCCTATAATAAATGCAAACTCATATTATGTAACAGGAAAAATGTCAAAGTTTTGGCAGGTTATATGCAGCTATAGAATTGCATGGGTTTGTCAAAGAAAAACTGTTATAAAGATCAGTGGAACTTAGACCTAAGAGAATCTCTTTAACACAGTTTTGGTATACATAGAGTGTTTTTTGGGTGTTTCGTGGGAAGTGACTAGAAAACAAAGATTTGTGGAAGACAATCTCAGGAGAAATGGATCTTTATGACTTGAAAAAACTAGAGCAACATGACAGCTTTACTACTCGGCTATGAAACCATTTCCACATATTTTTGAGTTTTCTGGACAATAAACAATGAAGTTCAGTGTTTCTTCCAGTTACTCAAGCACATGCACTTGGAAGCAGCGCATGCTCTACTGTCCAAGCACGAGACCCAAATCCCATTCTGACTGGTTTCCATGGCATAAACTTTGGGCAAGTAAAGAGACCCAAGAAATGAACCAGAAGTCACAACCACAGAAAAATATTCACAGAATCTTAGGGGTTGGAAGGCACCTCGAAAGATCATGTAGTCCAACCCCCTTGCCAGAGCAGGGTCATCCAGAGCACATCACACAGAAACGTGTCTGGGCAGGTTTTGAATGTCTCCTGCAAAGGAGACTCCACAACCTCCCTGGGCAGCCTGTTCCAGGGCTCTGTCACTCTCACAACAAGGTAACATATTGTTACCTGGGGGTTACTAGCACAAGATTCAGAGACCTGAGTTGCTTCAGGTCCTCAGCAGCTCCACAAAACGTCAACATGTATCATATGAAGCAGTGCAGTGACTACATCACATTCCTGCATAACTGCTGTAAGGAAGCTAATTTTGACTGCAAATGCAGGTAGATTCAGGGTTGGAGTTCTCAGTCAGCATCAGCCTACAGCTTTTGGGAACTATTAGACATATTGTATCACACTAGGGTATTTTTCAAGCAAAGTTTCAACACTAACTCTCTCACTAACACCTGTGTGTCAGTCTTCCTTATAGAGCTTTGACATAATAAAATTATCTTTATCCCTTCCTCTTACCCACAGACACCCCACTACCTGCACCCCTCCAACTTATTTCTTTCCAGAACAGAGGCAGGTTCAGTGCTCTTTGTACTAATCAATTCCCATTTGCATTCAGGAAGCATAAACACACAACCTTTTGAAGGTAATTGCGTTGTATGATTTAATTATTGCAATCCAATTACTTTCACCTCCTTCCCACATTCAAATGTTTCAGTAATAGAAGTTATTAGAAAGATTCTCATTAGATTAAAATACAGGCCTCCTATGCAATATGTGACTCAGTGGAACCACGCTAGAAATACAATTTGCAAGAAAGAATCCTCCAACTCCCTTCTAAGTTGTTCATGTAGCAAAGGTGAAGAATAAGAACCTACCAGGTCACTAGCCTGCGTCCAGCTGCCCAATAGGAACATCAGTCCAGAAGAACATAATTCTCCTTTTTTTCCCCCAAAGCTGCTATAGGCTATCAACTAAGTTAGTGATAATTTTTAAGTTATGTATGTTTCACTCCACATAAAAATTAATTCATTACTCAACACATTAAAAAGTAAGCTTGTGCTTTTGAATCTATGAAGTGAAAGCTGGACATACCCATTTTCAATATACATACCACCAGCATGACATTTCGAAGAAATTATCCAAATATATATCTTAATTTACAAAAAAATATTGATATTTGATCCCAAACACTAAATTAAATCCCTACCTGGAATTCACAAAGATCATATATGCTCCTATGCTGGAGCAGAAAGAATTTCCTCAGTTTTACTCTTCTTTCCCCTTCTGCTCTGAAGGGATACCACAGCATCAGTAAGGGAACAGCACAGCACCTTGCAGAGATGAATGCAAAAGATAAAAGTTTGCAAGTAATAGAGGGATATGGAGGAAGATGAGAGATTCCCAGCTTAAACATTAGGGCTCACTTTACTTCTCATATAACTATTTTCCTTGGTTAGCTACACAGAACAGCATCTAGTGAATGATGCCTTTACTGCAGGGGAAAGAACCCACATTTTCACATCCATAGTATGATGCTCTCAGCATTTAAATTTCTGGATGTAGATCATCTGCATCATCCACTGCAAAAGTCTAAATGAAATAATTAACTGCCTCACTGCTTCTTGGAGGATATTTGATGTATTCAACAGAGTATAACCATTCACTGCAGATATTGGAGAATCCTAGTGTAAAGAAAACAGGGTTCTAGCTGCAAAAGGCAATATGCAAGAATTTTGTTTTCCACTGACACTATACTTAGCACACTCAGCCAGAAAGAACCCAGTGTTTAACTAATGCAACACAATCTTGTAGGGGAAAACCTGTGCTTCTTGGATTTTTGTGAAGACCATCAACTATATCCCTATGCAAATGAACCCCTTTCCAAGCAAGTAGCTGTTAAATCCTAACATCCACACAGCTCCCATAAAGCCACTGTCTCTCAGTTTACACAAAAAAACACCCACAAAAAATTCCTAAACTGAAATGCAAACCCAAAACAAACCACAGCCCATCTCTCATACCCTTAGCAGTAGATCCATTCCTTAGCTAATAAATAGGACCATCAGTTGGTCACATGCAGCTGTAGATGTGGAAGTCTTATTGAAACACCCTCTCTAAGAACAGATAGGCTTTTATAGCTCCAATATTGACGAACAATTATGGCACTGTTTTTCCAGAGAGAGCAAACACATCTACTTGGAATGTATTTGCATGCACTGTGACACACCAAGACACCTCTGGAAATGGTCTCCTTGAGCAACAGCTTTCTGCAGAGGAATTCGTCTCCCAGTTTCTCCAGTTTACTGTTGAACCTGAACAATGATTCACAGGTGATAAACTGATCCCTCAGCTTTTCTGCTCATTGCAATTTTCCTCTCAGTGAAGACTGACCCAGAAATATTTTCACTGTCCTCACACAAACACAAATCCTACCAGCATTGCTCTGCTAGAGGAGGCAAGAAGCCATTCTCTTGCTCTGACCCAGCAGAACACTGGCCAGGCAGTCACAGTAGGCTTTGGAAGGAAAGCAGAAAGACCAGCAGCTGTAAGGCCAGCAAAAAGGGCCAGAGAAAGCAGGGAAAGCAATGCAAACTCAGCTCCATCCTGAAAGGTTTGTTCTTCAGCTTCAAAGGATCTGCATCCCCAAAGTGCCTTGCCAGGGGTTCTCAGATTTCTTCTTATCACACCTCTTATTGCTTCTCACACAGGAGTGCCTTGTGAGGTGCCAGCAAAGCCCAAACTTCTGATTCTCTGATTTAGAGGTGATGTGGCATTTCAAGGGCTTACAAGACAGGAATGGTTTTTCACCTCTGCATTCCCATGGGGGTTTTGTAAGGAGATTGAAATCAACACAAGTGAGTAGAAACTGTCTTCAAACGTGTATTGCAAGACAGGATATCACATGCCAAACTTCAGGTTTGATTATTAAAAAATCCCTCTCAAACAGGCAGTCCCTCTTCACATCCAGCTACTTCTTTCATATAGCCTTGTTGCAACTCTCCCATTCTTTGGCATTCAACTTCATACTCCACTAATTTTCTTCTATCATCTTTAAGGTAGTTAATTCCTTATTCCAATTAGCATCCTCTTGCTTTTGTGTTACAAGATTAGAAGTTTCTACTGTCTTTACTTTTTTCGCTGGTTAGTTGCTGTGTATACTCCTATAATTTCTTACATGTTTCCTCTTTAAAGTTATCAATCTTTTCAGTCTCTTGGAAAAGCTGTTCTTGTGTCCTGTTCTCCTTACTTGCCTTTCAATCCCTCCGATGAGGCAATATTCTGTCTGAACTGAAATCTTCTGTACTAAATGCAGCAAACCAGAAACAGACAAACCTGCTGAATTATAAGAGTATTATCATTCTTTCCTTTTTCCATTTTCTCCCTGCATGTACCCTAGCAGTGTTTGCTTATTTGGCAGCAGCTATGTATGTTTTTTATTCACACTAGCATGAATTAGAAAATATAGATGTGAGAAAAATGTGTATTTCTCAATATTATATTCTCACAGTGATACACCACTATCCACTTACTACTTCTCCTGCAGTTCTTCACATCTCTCCAGACCCAATCATCTTGTCTGCTAATTTGGGGCAGTCAATTGGCCCAGACTGCACCAGAAGGGGAGGGAACAGAGGATTTGCCAGCTGCAGCTCTTAGGGCAATCCCAGAACCACATGTTCCTGGCAGAGAGAGGTGGAAAGAGAACAATAAAGGAGAGCAACAGGCAGATAATCACAAGCCAGGGCAAACCTTGATGGTATACGTCATATTTTCTGCTTGTCAAGATGGGATAGGAAAGTCACATCTATTACACAAGCATAGGGAGGACATGAGACCAACTCCCTCCTCAGGTATGGAAAAATATTTTATTTTAATATGTGAAATGTTGCAGAGCAGCTTTGTAAAGATGTCTGATAGATTTGTGTATGACAGGAGGCCACTGCTTAGGTGACTGCTACCCATCCACCAAACCAATAAAGCCTGTAGTGGCTCCTGTTCATTTATCTAGCCATTGTCTTATAAGTAACTTCTGATTTGCAGTAAGTGACAGCTTCCAGATGATGACAAAAGCATCAAACATTATTAGAACTCCTCTGCTGGCACTTTGTTACTGGCTTATTTAATGGATTTATTTTTCATTAGAGGGCTACAAAAAGAGTTCTGTGTAATTCCTGTCCAGGTGCTGTCTCAGCTTGCATTCTCCAGATCTTTATTGCTGCCATCCATAGAGGAAGCATCAACCCTACCTTGGAAGAAGCAGATTTGAGGTCTTGAGAATAAATCAACTCTAAAACCGCCTCTGTTTTGCTACCCCCTGTGCTACACCATCAGACATAGCTTATGGTGTAAGCACTCTACTACCCATCCGACCATGGTCAGGATGGTTCCATGCCTGTTGCTCCTATTAGCAAATCAAGCAATCTTTGTTAAAGCAAAGATTTGGAGAGTGAAGATGTGGAGAGACTAAGCTATTCTACCAGTAACAGGGGGGTGATTTGTGTAATTTCTTTTTAGGAAAGGCTAATTTGATGTTAACCAAAACAACTGCACATCATTGACCTTTGGCCATCAAGAGGGAGCTTAATAGGCTGGAGAGGTGGGCCAATGCCAACCTCATGAAGTTCAACAAGGTCAAGTGTGAGGTCCTTCACCTGGATAGGGGCAATCCCAAGCACAAATACAGGCTGGGCAGAAAATGGACTGAGAACAGCCTTGAGGAGAAGAACCTGCGGGTGCCAGTTGATGAGAAGCTCAACATGAGCCAGCAATGTGTGCTTGCAGCCCAGAAAGCCAACTGTGCCTTGGGATGCAACAAAAGAAGTGTGACCAGCAGGTCAAGGGAGGTGATTCTGCCCCTCTATTCTGAAGTTTGCCTTTGCTTTTCCCATTGATTTTATTTTCTTTTTGGGGTTGGAGTAGGGGTTAGGGTGAGCTAGAGTGTTTAAAAGTTTTATTTGCTCAGGATTTTGAAGGGAAAATATTTCTGTAGAAGGAAAGAAAAGCTCATGCTGTGGCAGCTAAGTGATAACTAGATGTCAAGGCACACTGGAGATCTACATCTGGCTTTCCCAGTGGTCAACCAGTAACCCCCCACTTAACACACAGGAACCAAAGAAGGCAGTCCAGCAGTCTACTTCCAAATCATTCACTTAAAAGCTTAGAGACATTTTTCTGTTCTCCAATCAGTTCACCCAGGCATCCGAAACTGTCCACCCCTCTGGTACCATTTGTTTTTACACACATTTCAAGCAGACTGTTTCTCTCCCCAGAGTTTTGACTTCAGCACTCCTGTTCAGCAAGGACTGACAGTGATTAGCAAGTCCTGCTAGACTTGGCCTTTTAAAAATACCCACACTATTGGCAAGAACATAATGCCTCTGTGTGTGTGGGAAAGGTGCAGATACTCCCTTCTGCAACCCAGTCTTCTTGTTTTCAGCAACACCCAATAACCACCAGGTACCAGACTACCAAGGTCACCTCTCCTTGGCAATAGCAAGCCTTCAGCATTTCTGCACCCTCAAGCAACTGCAGAGCTAACTCACATACCTGCTCAAGCAGCTGTTGCCCCCTTCCTCACCAAGTCAAACAGGGTTTTGAAGCACTGAGGCAAAAGTGAATATCACCATTCACTCCACCCTCACTGTGAAGGAAAATCTCTTCCCATTTGATTTCCATTTCTCTACTGCTTGTAGCATCCCTGCCCACTCCCTGTTGCCTGAGAAGCATCATACATTCACTGTTTCTCAATTACTCAAAACAATTGAATGCATTTTAATGAGATTTAAACAGGTTTAAAAATCTGTAAGTAAACTAGGAATTACTATGGGCTGCTGGTGGGAAAGGAGCTGCTGGAACACAGAAGGATACAGTGGGTCCTTCAGGTTTTCAGAAGGCAGGTAAAAACTGCTAAACATGTCAAGCACCTTTCACATCACCAATGCACAAGATATTTTTTATCAGATTTCTGATGCCAGTGTTTTTCCTGCCCCATTTGACTTTCATATCAGGTGACTGCTGGATATTAGTATTTAACAGGAGTCAGCATTAGGAAGGATGTGCAGCTGCTCCAAGAGTTCACACAGGAAGGTGGCAGCTGTCTTTCCTTTGAATTTCAAATTGATAAGATGAGGCCACCAAAGAAATGAGTAAACAGGAAGGTGAGGAAAGGAGAGAGTGAGTTTGAAGGAGTTATGTTAGAGACAAAACATGAATGAGAATAAGCAGTAGGGAACAGGTTATAAAGCACAACTGATACAAAGCCTGCAGTAAGGACAACAGTGAACAGCTGGTTCAGTAACCCCTATTCAGGTAAACTGAAACAGCACAGTTTTTTTATAATAGTCTACCCAAATTGAGGTAACATGCTAAAGACAAGCTCTTCAAACCCTAAGACTCTCCCCCTATCCCAGTTACTGGAGTATGAAGAAGTCTGTGCACAAGGTCAGTCCAACCCAGAGGAAGGGAGAAGTCCAGCCTCACACTTTGCATTTATGAAGCTTAAGGTGGTGAGAGGCTTGAGGTGGTGAGAGACCTGGTAATGAAAACCCTTCCAACTGCACTCAATAAATAAGTATTTCCCTGTATGTAACCTCCAAATGTGTAACATTTCCTACATTAAGACTTTTCCAGATCGTGCACTCGCTGTTACCTCAGTACCTCATAGATAGGATGTTCTTGCTCTGCTACTTGGGACACTAAATCAGTTAGACTGTATCAGTTTCCTGTTAACAGGATTAATTTGTTTAGACATTTAAGGTAAACAAAGGTTGATTATCTACCATTGGGGGGGTGGGGGCGGGAAGGCAGAAGAAAATAAAAACTAGTTAAATAGTTTGAAAACTATCAATTTCAAGTGAACTTTCCCAGGTGCATACTGCAAAATTAGTACTTGAAAGAAAACATTTTCACTGCACATTTTTTTCAGGGAGAGTGTTCTCATGGAAAGTTTCAGGTCTCAGCACAGGCTCTTAGCAAATTCCTCCTCATGTTCCCTCTTCAACTTGAGTCAAGTTACTTCTGAGTCTCAAGAATAAAACATTTTTTGTTCAAAGAAGCTTATCTTTTCAATAAATAAACATACCATGGATTCAAACTTAGTCTTGTTCACAGAATATTTACAAATTATTAGTATTAGTCAAAACTGAAAACCAGATGTTTGAGATGTTTTCAAATCAATTGTGGACTGGTAGAGAAAGCAGTGCGGTGACCCAGCTCCGCAAGAGAACTTAAAGACAGAAATACCAAATACCAGCAGGCCCAAGGTGAGTACCTTGATCTGGGAGCATTGCACCCTTTGAAGAGATAGGTACTGCAAAATGGGACTCTCATTAAACACAAGCCAATCAATGCAAAATACGCATGGACTGCAACATATCTTCTGCCGAATCAAATCTCAAACAGGTGTCTGAGGAAGTAAATAATTAAATAATCAGCTGATCCTGGTAGGATGGATATTAGCCTGGCCATTTATTCCCCAGGAGACTCAGAACTCACCTGTACCTGCTAAGTTCTTACATCAGCAACTAACCACTATACAAACTTACCAAAGATGCAGCAGTTAGCTCCAACAGAAGGTAAAAAAACATACCATCAAGACTGGATATGCACCAACTGAACAATAATAAAACTTCTCTGCAGGTCAGGAAAGATAATCATACCTTCCCTCCATCTACAAATAAACTTTCAATTTCTACTTTAAGCTTCAGCAATTCATTTTTTTCCCCAATTGTCTTTATTCTGATAATACACAAGCAAACAGCAACACTGGTGTCACTCTGATCTGTGATTTCAGGAAACAATATCAATGTAGCTGCATGGGAGAAAGGAGGGTCAACCCAGACACCTTGTTCTGTTTATTTTCATGTTAATTCTGCATAATTGAGAGTTATTCATCATTTAAATTTATTTTACTCCAAATCCACTCCTCTCTTATTATCTGGTTAAAATGTTTATTTCAATAATATTTGATGCAATGGAGAATTTCTGTTTGGCTCTGGAGTGAGAAAGTGCAATCTTGTTGTACAGCAAAAGCAGCAGCTTTTGTAGAAAAACACTATGAAAACTGTTGTAAAACATTTATGTCATGGGTATTCAAGGTACACGTGATTCTCTTGTAGCTTTCTTGATCTCTGATCTTGGGCCTTACAAAGACAATCATAATCTTGTAACAGCTTAGGGCTGGGCTGTAACATCACAAATATCAGAGGATAATTTCAGAGCTACCATCCTAAGAGCAGTTAAAGAGATAGTAAAAAGTAAGCAAGAAACTTTTCATAGAAAAGGAGTAAGCACAAAAAGCTCCTACAATAAGGTACCCCATGCAAGAAACCCAAACTAGAGTATATAAATTCCCTCGCAATCCAGGAGGGAGCAATAAAATACCATGAAGGATGAGGAAAGGCCAATGCTCCTTGCCACTGAAGAGTCTGGCTTGGAGACACAAAGCCCAGTTTAGCAACTTCAGAGCAGGAGGGAAATTCAACCGCTACAGGGCAGCACCATGTCAAAGAGTGTCAGAACAAGGCTGCTACATCCAACACGTTTTCTGGCTCCACCACTGCCCCACACCAATTTGAAAGCCAAGGGATACTTATCATCCTTCTGCCTATCACAGAAGTGGTAGGTGCACTTCTCCAGTAATGCAAATACCAGCTGCACTTCTGAAGTGCTCATCTGATCCATCTGATCCTGCTGCCAATGAGGTCAGCAACAAAACTCTCAAATGAAACTGGAGCAGGATGAAACCAACTGTGATAATTTTAGTGCTTGTTTATATATTGAAACAAAAGCAAATACTTTCCTCCTAAGGGGAGACACATCAGTGTCTCCACATCAGTGGGTAAACAAAAAGCAAAAAGGAAAAAAAAAAAAGACTGAAATAAATATCATGTGACTCCTCTACCAGATACCCACATGGAAACAGATTGTACAGAAATAAACTATGTAAGACTATGGAGGAGAGACTTTCTCTCTACAAGCCTTTGTCCCAACAATGTAGGTAACTTCTGATACATTATTAGTGGCAGGTAAAGTGGGCACAGCAGGAAGATCTACCCAATAGTGACAGAACAAACATCTCATGCTGTGCAGTGCTTTCTATAGCAAACGTGCTTTAAAGAGTTAATTTAATGATTATACCTGAAGTTTACTCTGCTTTTCTTAGGTAGAGAAGCTCACAAGCTATTGAAGTAGCACATTTCCTCTTCTTACTTCCTTTGTGGCATCACCAGTTTTACTAGGAAATTAAAGTTTCTTAACTTCTGTCAGCCTTGAAGTTTTAATACAACCTGTTATCCTATTAGAGTTTTCTGTAGTAATTTAGCAGCAAAATCAAAGATCATCTTGAAGCCTTGGTTACATAAAAAGATGTATGGGTGGAAAATAATGCTTGGAGTAAGGTCTGTGGCAACTGTATGCCCAAAACATTTCACATATTTTGGGAACTGAAAGGAGAAGAAATGCCATTTTTATGACTGAAGGTCTTTTCAAAGATTAAAAGCTTAAGTGAAGTCTCCCTGCAGAAGGTCTCTGGACTTTCTTGATCTTCCCCAGGCTTTGTTCTATATTTGGATCACCTCAGTGAAGAATTCTCTCTTCAGCATGTAACACCCAGTTGTATACATGCTTAAAACGGGTAGATGATTAGCATCTTGTATTTCAAAATTGTTCATTACTACAGCTTAACACTGTTATATGACTTCAAAAATGCAGGACCAAAGCTTTCACCTGGCCTGAAACACTGGAGGGACCATCACACTCATTAGAAGCGAGACCTGGGGTCTTCTACTGGCAGCACATGGAACAGCACCAAGGCAGCTGCATTGACACCAAGCTTGTGGGAAGGATGTGGTCACAAGACCATGTAAGCAGGGAGCAAAATGGCATGTAAAGAAGTGCTCACATTCTCTCTCCCAGAACTACAGGACATGATGAAACAATGCTCTGCTCACGCCAGCCAAAGATATTTCCCTGGGTGTTGGAAGTCAATGCTGTGGAGACAAATTTATCTTGACAGTTGTTGAAGAACACAAGGACATATACCCGCAGAGGTGACAAGTCCAATGCTTGGGCCTCTGGTAGTTCAGTAAACAAACACAAGAGGTCTGACCAGACAACGTGGCCACAGAGGCCATGAGTGTCACTTCTGCACTCCATCTGGGTTCCAGCCTTGGCTGTGGCCCTGTAGGTTGTCGACTGGTGTCACACACAGGAATTCAGCAGCATGTGCAATTCCACTCAGCGTTGTGGCCTCTGGAGACCTGCCCTTCCCCGGACATCTGCTTGAAGTTAGTCTTAAGAATCTCAAACTATTTTTAGCCTCAAATTCCAGCTTTTTAGATTCATTGTGACAGATCTCAAACTAGTAGAAATGTTTATAGGCAGACCAATTTTAAGAGCTGTGTCTCTTTTAAACCAGCAGCTTAGTTTGTTGTTGGGTTGTGGTTTTTTTTCTAAATCACAGAACCAATTTCCTGTAGAGAATTTGACTCCCCACCAGCAGGGACGGCCACATGATCTAGGTACCCTGTAGATGAGTAACACACCTAGAAAAATACGTAACACAGGCCTGGGACCAATCTCTAGCATTGAGGCCACCTGGCATACAAACCAGCAGCTGTGTCCAAGCTGTGTACTGGGAACAATCCCTGATCCAAGCTGACTCTCAAACTCTGTCTGGGAATTGACACTGTGTGAATTGGCTCATGGCAAGAAGAGTGCCTAGTACCAATGATACGGTCCCGTGCCTGAATACATAACCTCACACTATTTAATTTATTAGAAATACAATCATTATAGATACTGGCCCTGGGTTCAGCTGCCTGCCTCTTCCAGCTGGTTCATGCAATTGTTGGAAAGTGGAACATTGAAGTCTGCCCTACATGCACCACCCTGTGCAATACCGGGCTTGTTCAGAAGAATTGGGAAGTTGGAACAAGGAGTTTTCTGTCTCTGTTCACAAGAGCCCTCCTTTCTTGTTACCTCGTTCACCACAATGATAACTCGGCGTGGTCCATATTTTCACACTTTCCCTCCTTCATTTTTATTAGCCTGAGGACAGTGTAAAGGCATTGGCCAGCAACTGAATAAACAGCAGTTTCTGGCTTAAACAGAGTTGTCCCACTCAGCCATAAAGGGAACAAAACTACAAACAAAAAGATAACCATTGCCAGGATAATGCTTCAGAGTATCACAACGGCTGGCTTTCAAATTAGGTGCCTGCCTGTCAACACAGGTGTTCTGGAAGAATACCATTGAGTGTCAATACATGCACGTACATCACTTTTTGAAACTAGTTTGCACTTTTAATCCACATGTAAAACACTCAAACACAAATCACTAAGAAATTACCCATATAATTTGCTTTTCCAATATCCAGAATTTTTTGTCAAAATGGTTATTTATCTACTTCTCCCATATCATAGAATCGTAGAATCAATTTGTACACAGAACACTTGCCTACATACTTAATAATCCTGGTTTTATGATTAAGAGCTGAATAACAACACTTGTTTCTAAAAGAATCTGGCTCTTTAAGCCATGTTAAAATGTCTGTTCATGTCAAAAAGTACACATGAACACAAGCTCAGTTTTAGAGCTAAGAAAAGACCAAGGCAGACACTGAAAGAGGGCAGAACAAGCCATTTGCTAGGTTTACCCAAGCTTCCTGCTGGTGACATCAGTATTTGCAGTCCTTGGGCTGTTCACACAGACATCTTTGCACCTTGTAAAAAGCAGACAACCCTTTTGAATCCTCAAAAAAGGGTTTAAGTCATCACGTTTTCA
>NW_009952640.1:770729-782930 GCF_000747805.2 Chaetura pelagica | reverse complement strand
AGCAGGATTAATATAAGCTGTGACCAAAATGATGTTCTCTCTACTGCTTTTTTTCTGGAATCTAATATGGTTTAGCCACAGTATTTGAGGAAAAATTAACCACTGGAAAGATAAGGACCATGATCACCAGCATTTATAGTATTTCTTGTTTAAGAAAAACATCCTACCTTTGCTTTTATCTTCCACTCCAAACACAACATTTTGGAATTGAATTCATGGTACAAGCTACGGTGGGATTTCTTGCATTCCCACTGGTCATGTGATCCCCCACTATACAAGCAACCATCAAGAGTTACAAAGAGGAAGATGAGGTGCCAAACAACAGAGGTCCCAGATGTCCCCCAGAGGAACGTCCACAGTTGTGGAGCCTGCAGAAACCTTGCCTGTAGCGAGGATGAGAGCACATCCCTGAATCACTCTCAATGGGGCTCCTCATCAGCTTGTTGCAGCCCAGGCTACTGCAGGGCTTCAAGCACCACAGCAAGCTCTCAAAAATGATATGTTTTTGCTTATTGGCTACAAACAAAACTAGCAACAACAGGAATCAGAGTGTGAACCTGAAGGTTCAGTAAGTGTTTGTACGAGACTAAACTGATGTTCCTACTGAAGTCCAGCGGGATCATTTACTAGTTGATATTTTGGAAGCATGATGATGAATTCATCTATTCCCACTCATTTTCTGGCAGTTGCAGAAGATAGCAAGAAGAGATTTGTTTATGAAGTCTGATTCATTTCCTGAAGGGAAGAGAGTGTGTTCTTCTTTGGAAATGTATCAGTGACTATACATTGTGTAACCAACCCCTGCTATGTAACAGGCTGTGCTGATGTTTCAGCTTAACACTCTCCCTGCTTTCTCCTGCCTGAAGAAATCCTCCATATATCCACTCTTAGCCACCTATGGAAGCTAATGCAGTCTCAAAAGCTTCTCTTACTCCAGACTTTATATGCAACAGAACCAGGAAAACATGAGGTAGTGTCAGACATGCTTTCACTCATCAGACAGTGCTAGAAGCCTCAGTTGCTAAGGAAGCACACAGACTGGCCCAGGCATGGCTCTGGTAGATCCAACATGCTCTTTTGGAGCTTAATTATGGTTGTTCTGACTGAATGGGATATAAAATAGGGCTCAGTGGAACTGACTAAAATGCACAATTTCACTGCAGCAAAAAGCAGCAACTTCTCAATTCCAGTCATTAAATAACTTTAGTACAGGTCTAAGGTACAATAAAGCCAAAAAGGTGTTGATTTTTACGTGACAGCTACATTATCTTCTCACCCGCCTCACTCAGCACAATTAGTGTTGGACCAATATTAATTCTCTCTTCCCCCTGTTAGCACCTACCATGCTGCCCTACTTTGATCTCCAGTTTTTAGCACAAGTAGAAGCAGATACTGATAAAATAAACTGTGGCATATTAAAAGCATAGAGATAATTTGTCTCTAGAAACGAAATGCAGGGCTCTTCAGCAAAGGCACCTCTACCCTTCCCTGAGCTCCTGGCCTGCAGAAAGCAGGCTGCTGCCTGACCAAGGACTCCTGTGCTGTAGGAGCTTGAAGCAATGGAACCAACAGGACAGGAGCAGGTACAAGGGCTGTATGCCTGATGTTGGAGAACAGCACAGGCATGAGCTTTTCTACTGGACTTCTAGCAATTGCAGAACCACAATCAGCCTTTGACAGCAGCTTTTTAGTGGTGAAATGACCAGTGAAGGCATGACTGTAAGCCCAGCCAAGGCACCATATAGAGGTGTCTCCCCTTCCATCAAGGTGGTGCACCTGTCTTTAGTCAACCTTGCATGCATAAACAGCTAGGTTGAACCACAGGCATCGAAGCACCATCCTTACCATCAAAGTGCAAAGCATGTCCTTGGAAAATTTGCTTTCATCCTATGCCATACACAGACTGCTGCAAAATAGGAGACCTTCACAATGCCACTTTGAATCACTTGTTGGTTGACTCTGTAACCCACACCTGCTCTAGCAAAACACAGAACTGAGATGGGAGACAGAATTGTAGCAAACAGGAAAATAGGCATGAACAGGGGAATGAGAAGATATAGCTTAATACACTAAGAATCAAGAAGAAAATATTTGAAGTGAGGATAGTTCAGCCCAGTAGCAAAGTGAGTGCAAGCTAGTTACAAATGTAATGCATCATTTCCTTTTTCATGGTACTGAGATTCCTGAAGTTTTCAACATATATAAAAGGGGTAAAATACTTATTAGAGGCCTTGTCTCTTAAGAAATAAGGGAAAACTGCTTTAAATGAAAAGACAATCCCTTCTGGATCTTTCTGTAGTAAGCTGGCTGAGAAACACAGATACGCAAATACCTCATAGGATGTTGAATTCAACACTATATTCAGCCAACATCTGCAAGGGAAGAAACCTCAGTGCACATGTTCTCAGAGAAGCACCCAAATCAGCGGATACATCTATAAGATAAGCTTTATTGTACTACTTCAGAAAGGCTAAACAGCAACAAGAAGGAAAGCATCAGAACAGGTTAAATTTCAGTGCTCTCCTGCTTCATCTTATCTTGCATCTCAATAAACCTACTGGATTTCCTCTTTCAGTCATGCCTGTCTTTTTTATTCCAAGCCATGGATAAGCTAAATAGTGTAAGTTGGAGACTGTTGATACGTATACACATAAATCTTAAAACCATTGTACCAAGAGGATACTGGTACACTTAACTGAACCAACACCAAGCCCTTCTCTCATCTCTCATCCTCTAGCATACATTAGCTTGCATAGATGTATTAATGTTTTTGCTATACCTTACTACCTTTTAAGTTAAAACTCTAGCACCAAATCACAATTAGGCCTTACTAGAGCTTAAAACAAACAAACAAAAATAAACCCCAAAAAACCCAAAACAAACCAAACAAACAAAAACAACAAAAAGAAGGCCAACCACCAAAAAATTGTTTGCTTCAAGACCCTAAAGCACTCCACAAGGCAGATATACCATCTGCTAAAGAAATACAATCAAGCCTTTATTTTGCTATTATAAGTGGATTTTAAGCCAAAGGTAAATTTAATCAAATTTGCACTCACTGCTGGAGGTGCAAAGTCTCATTATCTATCATGTTCTAAACACAGGCAAGGATCTTCTCTCCATATCCTTTCTCAACAGGGCACTGTGTTTGCTCTGTCACCTGAATTCAGATAATTCTAATCCAGATCATTCTAATCCAGATAATTCAAACTGGTGGCAAAATAAGACAATTCACATTAGAGTAAACAACCCTTTCTCATATTTCTCTCCATGGGACTAAACTCCTAAGGAAACCACTATTACAGAGTTGTAGAGGTCACGGGCATTGCCTCTGGGGTTGATCAATCACTACTCTTATTTCAAAAAACTGCTAGAAATATCAATCTCTTACCTCACAGTAGGAGAGAACAGTATAGGATTCAGAGAAAAAGGAGACAATTTTAGATCAAACTTCTTGGTAAACCTGGCAGCAGAACAGTAATGTTTTTCCACCCGTAATGTGCTTTGGCATCACCTTCAATTCAGTGCTCAAAACCTTAAGAGTCCTCTGGAAAACTTAAGCGGTGAATACACATGGTATGACAAGCAAAGGTATGTTCGAAGTGTGGCCAAGGTTAGTTACACAATGCTATTTCCTGCAGCCTAAGAGAAAAGCTAAAACACCACTTTTTAAACCCAGCCCCCACAAGCGTTCTCCCCCTTATGAGGGTGAGGGCAGTGTTTTGTCTCTCTAAAACTTCAACACAATCTAATTGGCAAAGTTTACTACCTGTTTTCTGATATCCAAATAATATCCATTCTGACTTATGCACAGTTTCATGCCATCAGGCATGCAGATTGTGACATATGAAGAATCCTGAAAGACGCACATGGTTTCATGATTATATCAAGATCCCTCCCAGGGAGCTGCCTGGTAAACTTGCCCTCTCTGGCTTCTCGTTTCGCAAAATTGGCCTTTTCCTTGTCCAGGCTTGTTCCAGCCACTCACCCAAACTGCTTGCTGGGGTACTTGCCATTCCTGTGCAGATTTTTTTTTTTTATCATTTTATCATTTACTGCAGTTTATTCTTCACCTCACAAAAGTATAAAGAAGGAAGTTTTATTTTCTCTTTCCTGATATGACCTGTGCAGGACAAAGCTCTGCTGAACAGGACGTGTCCCATATTGTGTGGCTTTTCTCAGCACCTCATGGCCACTGCTCTTGTCCCCTCCCATGGTGTATCATCACAGCCTGCTGCATCCAGCAGCACCATGGCCTCATCTATAACTCCCTCACACCATACGCAGAAGGAAAACAGCTGTGTTTTTTTCTTGCTCCGGTTTGTAACAGACTATGCTAGGGACCATTGCAATTCTCATCAAATCCCTGGACAACTACATACAGACACTGGCAGAGTTTATATAAAAACAGGTGTGTAACAGAAGCACCATGGGCAAAGCAAATAAACATGGCTTCTGGGGTACTTTTATTCAAATAGCCTTCCAACACCCTTGAGGTTACAAGGCACAGAACACAGTGATGTGCATAAGATACTTGTGCAAAAGCCAGTTGCTCTCCTTAGGGCATTGCACATAATCTGTGAAGCTTTTAGAGCTCCTGAGCACAGCAGACATGCATGCCTGCGTTATAATCTCCTATTTTCTCCTTCCCACTTGTTGTCTTCACACTCTTAAAACAACATTTTACAAAACTTGTGCCACTTCTGAGTAGTCGTCTTGCATGTATTATCACATTGCTGAAAGACGTTGCTGGGAAACCTGTGCACAGATCACTGTCTGCAGATACCTTTCAGGAACTGGTACAACTAAGAAGAGGGAAAGAAAAAGAGTAAGCCTCAATAACCAAAGTCCTATAAGGTAGGTCAAACTAGCTGCTGACATTAGCTGCTACAAGTTCCATGCTATTTGGGCTATAACTTCACATGCATTTGAGACCTTCAGTCTGCTAAGTGATCCTCAATGAGACCAATTTTTATGAACAAGCCTGGTAGCTTCAACACTGTTGCAATATCTTTAATTTAAGTTCTTGCAGCTGTTTAACTCTGTAGCATCACTGCCTTCTCTAGCTATTTTTAGTTTCAGAGGAAAAATCAAGAGGTTTCCTGCAACACTACATTTTGAGTTATATGCTGGCTCTGTACTGCACATACTCCATAACCAGCATTTGTTTTTCTTCCAGGGGCCAGAGGGCACACACAGAGGTGGCACTGTGCAGTCCCCTCTCAGCGAGGAGCATTGCTCAGCTGCAGAACTAGAGAGACTGTGGAGGAAGGTCACCAAGCCTAACAGACATGAGATATGCTGATGAAAGGTCCAGTCTCTGTGTAAGAAGATGCCAGTGAAATTAAGTCAGAGTCAGGGAAGACAAGAATTATAATCAAAACTGATTCATATGGGAGGCAGATGCACCGTCCTGAAACTTGCTGCAACTCAAGAGCATTGTTCAGCAACTGGCAGAAAAAGAGGCTTCCATAAGGCAAATGGAAGGTGTAATAAGTAGCTGATTCCAAATAAAGCTTGTAAGATACAACACATGCATCTACACCTTTCATATAAAGAATAATCTCTAAAACAGAGGCGAATAAAAACCACTGAACCTCTAAAACGCTCATGCACCCAATGTTCCGCCCTATTTTGATGCCTAATTGCACTGCTGAAACTGGGTCTGTATAAGTTGTCCAAGACATGCCACATCACATTTTTGCAGCTGCCACCTTGCAGTTAATACGTTAACTTGATAAAGCTGCAGGAGCTGCATCAATTTGTGCATTGACCTAGATGAGCTAGCAGTTGCAGGATAGCTCAGATGAGAAAATCAAGACCAAATGTTTGTGCTTGAAATCTCTGACACCAAATAGTCTGGTGAAAGCATCATAAGGCAAGGTATAATGTAAGCTTTGGCAAAATTCAGCCATCAGTTTAAAAGCAATCGCTTTGTGGCACAAACTGCTACATGGAGCTTAAAAAAAATACAAAAAAAAATACATTGCAAGGTCTCCAACAAGTTACTAAGTATAATTTACCATCCCCAACAGACACTCCGCAAAACATTTTGTGTTTATGAGTTAGTCCCAGGATTTTGGCATCTTCACACGATACATGTTAGTCAAACCAGAAACAGTTACTTTTGAACATCTGCAACAATGTCGGATTCCAAGAGTTTTTGGACCTCCTGTCTTAAACCTCTTGCCAGCATCCAGTTCTTTCACTCAACCAGCCAGCACTAACCTCCACCCTGTGCTTTGTTCCAAACACAGTCATCAAGTTGCAACATATCCACTTAGTAAAAAAAAAAATAATAAAATTCAGAGCAAACAAGTTGCATCTACAGCAATCTCTTACAAACCTTTGCACTGTAAATGTAGAGTTCCTTCACTTCCTCTCAAAACTTGTATTGGTGACTGATGTTTTAATAAGCATTTAAACAACCTCCAGGCAGGGATAAGTCTTTTTACACTTGTGAAGAGCATCCACACCTTCTGCACTGCTTGAACTATTGTTCATGTTGCAATAACCTGGGTGTGAAACCCACAGGCTTGGACCAATGAATATACACAACCAACCAGCATCAAAATCAGTTTTCACACCACCTGCACTTCTGCTGCAAACCAACAGCCACACATAAAGCAGAGCAGCCATCAGTGACATAACCCTGTGCTTAGGTGAGAGTTACAAACATGTACTGCAACATAGCTCCACAAAGCAATTACTGTCTGCCACTCCACCACAGGAAAAAGGAAACCCAGAAAGTTTACCAAGGCTCTGTGGCTGCTCTCAACCTGCCTGGATGCAGCACCCACCTTTCCATTAGATGCATTTCACAGACATGAACTATAAATGCTTAATGTTCTGGGCCTGGTCAAGGAAACCACAAGAAGCAAAAGATTACGTTTGATATATTTAAGGGTGGAAAGATCACTTTTCCATACTAGAAGGCACATCAGCAGGATGCCAAAGACAACACTTACATTTCTTGTCACATACTCGTTCTGATTCTTGGTTCACCATTAGTTTAGCAAAGTTGAGAATGCATCTACACAAGTTAGCATACTCAGGAAGACAAGCTTTGGACAACAGTTTAAGTACACATATGCATTTTTAAACCTCAAACTGCCAACCAAATCTAGCGATACAAGCAATGCAGTTTTCTCTATGTGAGATGAAGACACTAATATTTAATGTCTTCGTCAGTAACATGCACAGTGGCATTGGATGCACCCTCAGCAAGTTTGCCAGTGACACCAAAGTGTGTGATGAGGTTGACATGCTGGAGGGAACGGTTGCCATCCAGAAGTATCTTGACAGGCTGGAGAGGTGGACTTGTGCAAATTGCATGAAGCTCAACAAGACCAAGTGCAAGATTCTGCATGTGGATCAGGGCAATCCCAAGCAAAATACAGGCTGGGTGGAGAATGGACAAAAAGTGGTCCAGAGGAGAAGGACTTAGGGATGATGACGGATAAGAAGCTCAACATGCACCAGCAATGTGCGCTTGCAGCCCAGAAAACCAACCATGTCCTGGGCTGCATCAAAAGAAACATGGCAAATAAGGTCAAAGGAAGTGATTCTGTCCCTTTACTTGGCTCTTGTGAGACCCCTGTAGTGCTGTGTCCAATTCTGGAACCCCCAACATAAGGACATTAAGCTGTTGGAGCAAGTCCAGAGAGGAGCCATGAAGATGATCCAAGGGCTGGAGCACCTCTCCAATGAAGACAGGCTGAGAGAGTTGGGGCTGTTCAGCCTGGAGAAGAACAGGCTCCAGGAAGACCTTAGAGCAGCCTTCCAGTACCTGAAGGGACTACAGGAAAGCTGGGGAGGAAACTTTTACAAGGGCTTGTAGTGAGATGACACAGGGTAATGGATCAAAACTGGAAGAGGGGAGATTTATGTTAGACACTGGGAGGAAATTCTTTAGGATGAGCATGGTGAGACACTGACACAGGTTGCCCAAGGAAGTTGTGGAAGCACCAGCCCTGGAAATGTTCAAGACCAGGTTGGATGGGCCTCTGAGCAACCTGATCTAGTGGGAAGTGTACCTGCCCATGCAGGGGGGTTATAACTGGGTGGTCTTTAATGTCCCTTCCAAATCAAACCATTCTATGATTCTGTAGTATGAAGATACATGACAAACAGTTCCAGCTCATTGTTTGTAGAGCAATCAATAGAAAGAAGCTGAGACACTTCAGTTCAAAAGGAATTTAAGATGATACAAGGTAGTGGAGAAAACAAAGGTCTCTGTTCCCTTATTTTAAAAACATAATATTCTATGGCATACATATTTTCAACCTAGGTTTTGCCACCTTCTGGGAGACTAGAATACCAGTTTTTAAAAAAGAAAGCATTTTGACAATTTTCAGTTGGCTATGAAAGCTTTTACCTCCTATGATTACTTTAAGAAGAACAGTTCTTGACTGCAACACCTACATTTCCAAAGACCAGAACAGATCATAGCATGGAAGAGAACACAGAACTCCCATCCAACAGAGGGTACAAACCAGAGTTCATAATTATCAGGAAAATTGCCTACACCAGCACATGTCTAAGATTTCCTCACCTACATTATAGCTAGTGGAAAAAAAGACAGCTAATGAAGAAGTGCAGGTTTACCACGAAGACACTTAGCCCCCTCCTGTCAGTCTGGCACAGTGACACATGATCAGCACATCAGCCACACGGTTGAATTAGCACTCTCATCACCAGCAGGCTCTTGAGAAACAGGTGAGTGTGCCAAGATCAAGCAGAACTGCTTGCACTGAAAGCAGGGTGAGTCAGTGCACTTCTTCCACTGTGTCCCCATGCTCAGGTGAGATTAATGACACTAAAGCTTCTCTAGAACAGACTTAGGTATGTCTGAACCTGACATACTAGTGACCTACTTTTCAGACGTGCCCAACACCCACATCTCCCTCTGAAGGCAACAAACGACAACGACACTCAGAAATTTTGTAACAGCAGCACATGCTTTTAACACACAGGAAGGTGATGACAACTTCAGGGCAGCTATGCCCATTAGGAAAATCCCCCTTTAGTCTCACATGTAGCACCTAGGGCATTCAATACTATGGATCACTCAAGTTTCTACACATTTGGATACGTCTCTTAATTCCACCCTTTCCTGGCACATGAAAGACCATGGATGAAAGATAAGTGTTTCTTTCCTGTAGCCCTCCTGCATCAGATTTATACATTCTTGGATAACAAAAGCTACCGGTCCTTTAATTATCACCTGCCTAGACAGGTGGACCCCTTTTCTCCTTAGAAGAAAAACACAAAATAGAACTACATCTTCTCCCTCCCAGTGCACATCAGCTGTACTGTAAGGAGATACAAATCAGTCTAATTTGCCCTAGTAAGGAATTAACCAAATTAACTAAGATTAGGACACCATGCACATCATTCAACCAACATCACTGAGTAGGATTCAGAAAATAAAATATGTAGAGCATACAGGAGATGTACACTGAAAAGAAACTCCGACATGGTAGGTTATATAAAATTTAGACAATCTAGTTAAATATGTAAACCCCCTAAGATTTCTTCTTTCCCAATGTATGCCATTCTTTGTGAGGAATAACACGCTCTCTAGTACCACTTAGTTTTTAATTTCATTTCTTACAACATGGGCATGTATCCACTGTAAGTACAGTTATCCAGGGCTATCTAATGCATGACTATGTCTGCAAGCTATAGCTGAAACAACTTCCGTGACTTTTAAAACCGAATAAAACCACTGGTGCCACACAAAATAGAGACTAGAGACCAAGCTCCTTCTTTGAAGAGTTTATGGGTATAGAGATACATCATACACTAAAGAAAACCTTTTCAATAGTACCTAGTTACTCTGTATGTTAAGACTACTAGCAACTTCAGCGACGATATGTTCAGCTATTAACCAACAAACCACTGGAGAAATCCCTCCTCTTTGCCTCCATAAGACCCATCCTCTCCAGCCTAGATCAAACGCTGCAGATGGAGAATCATTCCAGCTGAAGTCCTCTGCAAAATTTCAGAAAATTTCTCTCATGAGTAGTACATGTCACAGGCTGGGAAACACAGTTAAAACTCTATTATTTAGCTAACAAGAGACAGATAACATCTCCATAACTGTCCTTTACAGTCTCCAGGAATCTCTAAAAGCTCTCCACATTCCAAGGCCATTAAACAATCATGTCAACACTAACTAGAAGGCAGGTCCAAACAGGAAAAGGCGCCGTGAGGATCTGCACAAGCCTAATCATAAGCCACAGGTATTGAAAGTCCAGTAAACTATGTTTCCACCCCAGGTATCCTGAAACCTCCAAGTTTGACTCTCAACCTGATATTCCTTCCAAATAAGTTTTAGACTCCGAGCCTTTTAATTACAATTAAAATGCTAATGCAGGCATAAAATGAAAGAAAAAGCCATCAGTCAACATCTTCATGCCTAAAGAAATAAAAGGTATGCTCACAGCCTACAGCACCTCAAAGACACTGCAAACCAGCCCCACAAGCAGACAAATTACCTGGCTAGAGACTTTAAATATAAAAGACCCTGGAAACCTACAGACTCGCTACAGTATTTTAATGTCCGTAGAGCTCTCTTGCATCACCAGCAAAACTTTAGACATCTGTCAGCAAATCTAACTGCTGATTCCTCCACCCAGTTTCATCAGCAAGGAGGTCCCAACTGACCTACACGAGGGCTTTGCACTTGGATGGGAAGGAAGAGACAGGGTTGCTTATGAACTAGCAAGTTTCTTAGTGTAAAGCCCATGGTTTCCACTTCACCACTTGTTTATTGAACATGATACCTCAGTTGTTAGTGAAACAAAGATCTCTGATCAATCCCTTTCTCTACACAGAAATATCAGCATGGAGCATCAACGTATTTTCAACAACTCATACATGCAGAAACAGAAGCTACTTATTTCTTCTAAGGTGTAGGGAGAAGCAGAGATTGATAGAGAGACTTATACAAAAGCAAATTAATTTCAGGAATACTTTATTACCGATAAAGAAGATTCGCTGAGTAAGCCTAACAAGCTTCAATGATTCGAAGCACACTCCAGCTTAATTCAGCTTTATAACAAATGCATTAAAAGTGTGAAGACAATAAAACAATGAACAAGCAGCAATGCAAAACTCTGCCTAAAGTCCCTCTGATAGCGCACTTGTTTTAAGTAGCTCAGTTCCTCTTGCTGTGAGGCATGAGAGTTCACTTGAGGACCACAGCTGAGAAGTGTTTAAATGGTCTTAAATTTGCACATATTTGACAATTAGCTGAAAACTAACTCACAGTGAAGACAAAGACAAGATGAAAGAAATACTGACAGTTGTCCGGAAAGCCAGCAGAGACATAAAAGCAGACATTCAACAGGGGTAACAGGCATCCAAAAGAAACAGTCCACACACAAAAAAAGCTGGATAATTAGAACACATTCACACACTAGTCAACATTTGTCTTTCAAGCTGAGGACACAGGTTACACAGTGCACCCGAGCTGGAAAGAAACTCTGCTGAAAATAATTATTTACGGACTCCACAAGAAAAATAAGTTCTTACTTTGAAGGAAGGCACCTTCAGCATGAAGTTTTGAAGCTCCAAGCTGCAGGGCTGAACTAAGCTTGAGCTTTTTCAGAGGAGACCTGGCTGCCTCTGGGCAGCCTCAGATCTTTCTCCCCTTTGGCAGCCTTACAACACGGGATTTAACTCCAAGATCTTATCAGTGATACATGATATTTTTAAACAATTACCAAGAAACGTTTGGAGAGGGGAAACAGGAACCAGAACTACTGTTTCAGCCGATGCCACCGCAATCTTTCAGCAAGGTCAACGACATCCACAGTCCCCTCGGCCATCCTGCTGGAGGCTATCTCAGCTCCCATTCTACCCACGTTAACAAAAGTCCTGCGAGTTTCAGCAGCGCCCCAGCCCGCTCGCTGCCCTGACCCCACAGGGCGGTCAGGAGACGGACATCAAGCCCCGCTCCAGGCTCCTTCTCCTCCAAGACCAGACGCGGCTGCCAAAAGCCCGTGTGTTCCCGTGCTGGACCCCAGCTGAGTCTCGCCTGGTCTCCAGCGGCGGAGGCTACAGACACACCGGTGACGGAGTGGCCACCGCCGGAGGACCTACCACCTCCTACCCTCCCTGGCGGGTGCTGGAGCAGCAGCGCGGGGGCCTGCGGTGCTGCCCCCCCCGCACCCGCCCCGACGAGCGGCGGGG
>NW_009952640.1:768701-770220 GCF_000747805.2 Chaetura pelagica | reverse complement strand
CCCTCTCTGCTGGCAGAGATTTTTCCTGCTTGAGTTAATCTTGGGACCGGAGGTCAGCGCGGGAGGTGAAGATGGGATTTTTGCTGCGACTTGAGCCGGTAGGACCTTGTGTCAAACTGCCCGTAGCGTTTTCTGCATCGCGCTACGTCTACATGGTTGAACCGTTTTAACACGGATTCCAGTATTTGGTGCTGAAAATGGGTGAAACCAGACGTGAGGCCAGCACAGGCAGAGGCAAGTCACAAGCCTTGCGGCAGCAGAAATTCACCGACAAAGAGCTTATTGCTGCAGGAAACAACAGGCTTCCAGCAGCTCATTTGAAGCAAGATGCTACTTCTCACTTGTGTTCCCCGGTGGATCCACTGAGGTCCAAGAAAGTCAGACAGCTTGTGCAGAGTTCTCTGCTCAGGCCAGTGAAAAAGCACTTTTTCCTGATGTATATGCCAAACTTTCATAATCTGTCCTCAAAAAAAGATTGTGCAAAATCATGTTCAGTGTCTGATTGTCTCAGTGTCTGAGCTGTTGTCCTACATTGCAGAAGTTGTCAGCAGATTGGAAAGCTTTACTTCAGCTGTAACTTTAAATTTACCCACCCTAAGCTGACAAGCAGCAGTTCTCCGTGTAAAAAAACCCTCAGGGCTACCGACCATCTGCAGAAAGACTGAGGAGACTTACAAGAATCCAGGTATGAACAACTCGAGAGATTAGGAGTTTACTTTTTCTCTGGGAGTAACGTACAGCAGTGTCAGCAACAGAACAAATCCTGTTTGCACACTCAACACTTTTTTTGCCTATGTAATACTTACAGGCAACAGAGGAAAAATATAGTAAATTCTTTGGGGAAGAAACTTCATTTTCACAATGTTTAGTGATCTGTGTTACGCCAGGCACACAGGCAGTATCTGCAGGACCACAGCAAGATATTTAAGCTTCACTCAATTGGACTATTCAAGGTTCACAACTGTAGTGTGGAGGGGAAGGTCCAGGCAGCAACAGCCCTTGGCTTATAGGAAATGAATCTGCAGTCTCAAACTATCTCCCAGAGGATGTGTGATCACTTTAGATAACATCTCTTTCTTACAATTCTTAGAAGAGAACTGCTGTTAAAGAGGCAAAGACCAATCCCCTTAGCCCTGTGGATGATCCTGCAGTCTGAGGCAAGACCTACAGCTACAAGGACTTGTCTCTCTACTCCGTGAGACGCCTGAGATACTCTCGGAAGTTTTCAGTATACTTGATAGTTTTCAGAATAGGGGTGTGTCTAAAAATGTCTTTTAAAACTGAAGTCTGGCAAGGTCTGCTGTCTTCGCAGTCGCTTTCATTCAAGACTGGACCCTGTGCATCCCTGACAGATCAACAGGGGCTGAGAGTGTGCTTGAAGGCAACAGAATGCCAGCTTTTGGGAAAGCCAGGATTCTTTTTGCCAAACAGGCCTTTAAGGAAGCAGGTAATGGAGAAAATTCATGTCTTGATAGGAAAAGACAGTTCACAGGACTGGAAGTAGGTCCTATATATATCC
>NW_009952640.1:752811-768651 GCF_000747805.2 Chaetura pelagica | reverse complement strand
AGTAACTGTGTATCCCCTATATCCTTAAACAGTTTCAAGTCCAACACTACTCCTTCAAAGTTTAAGACACTGTTTGGAGGAAAACCCCGAAAGAGGGGCATGCATTTTTGACCAAAGCCAAATAATAACAATATGCTGAGGTTGAATATATTGCTCTACACAAAGATTTGATCTTTGGAAATAAGTTACTCTTTGGGAAAAGAAAAACAGAACCAAAAAAAACAACCCACAATTCGAGACTGGCCAGTCAAGATAAAAATCTTAAGGTTGTGTTTTAAGCTTGTCTATAATGGTCACTTCCTCTGCAAGACCAGGAAGGCACTTGAATAATAGAAATGTGTCCTGAGCACATCACTTTACCATGTGTCAAAACCTGAAGTCAGTGTTCTACTCTCCCTTCAAAGATGGGGAAATATGGTTTGGAAATTATTGCACAAAAAAACCAGTTTTGCTATGAATGAGGGAAGAAAAAGTAAAGTGTGGAAAACTGGGAAGAAGAAAAAGGGAAGCTGGGAAGAAAGAGAAAGATTTCAAAGTGAGATAGGAACCTGGAGCTTCCTCCTGCATTCCACCCAACAGGCTAAAAGAATACTGTTGTAAAGGTAGAAAAGGCATTGAAATTACCGACAAAGCCAGTGTTCTCCAAGATCTAGTGTTGTCTCACCACATTTAATCAAAACCTTTTAAAAAACAGTATTCCCGTAATGATCAATACTAGTGGACTAGAAAACTTCAAGTTAGAAGGTCCGTAGACATCAATTTTAATAAGTACCTACAGAAGAAAAATTAGGGTAGTGTAGAAAAGTGTTTCCTCACATAATTGCAAACAAGCCAAACCAAAACCAGAACAAACAAACAAAAACCCCAAACAAAATCCAATCAAATAAGTCTTATAATTTTTAGGAGTTTTTTTAATTTTCTGTCACAGTTTTCAAGTCAAATTGCATGGGCTAAAAATACTGCTAGGACCAAAAGCAAGATGATTTAGTAACTGAATTTGAAGCCAGGTAAAGCAAGCTTATGCAGTTATTTTTCTACATTCAAAACAAATGTAGGGTTAAGAATTATATGATGCTCCTGTGCTATGTGCTTTTTTTCAGGCAATCATAAAAATCACATGGAGGGAAGTTTATATGACTAGTTCATTTAATGTTGGTTTTTTTTCCTTGTTGTTAACATAAATTCTGAATTGGTGGAAAATGTGTTTACCCATATGGTATGCTCGGATTATTTGAACTTCCTTGGAAGAGTGTTTTCATCAGTATGAAAAACAAGCTGAAAAACGCAGCTTACTTTATATTGAATTAATATTACCTCATCTTTGTTTATTAGCTCCTTTCTTTTACTCTGCTTTTTGGCATGCCACCTTCCCTCTATTAGTTTTGCCCTTCATTTTCCTTCTCTATTATGCTTTGATTTGGATGGAGCAGAATTAGGCTGTCTGCCTGTGAGCAGTAACAGTGGTTCGTGTACCCATGGACAGGATGAGGACTCCAGAAGATGTCTGGGGAGGTGCAGCGTTGGTATGAACCAAGGGACTCACACACACTGGAGCCACCTTTCATGCTCAGAAGATTCGCAGAAGATCCGCAGCAGATTCGTGGAGGATTTTCCCCCACACCTCACCTGCAGTTTTGGTTGAAGCTTGTGAGTTGGAGCAAATTGAATTCCCCATCTTCCCTGGCAATTTGCTTCAAAAGCTGCTCTCTGGCTCCATCTTCTGTTTCTTGGTTGGTTGGTTTGGGGGTGATTAGTGTGGTTTATCAGGGTGAGATCCTTCTGAGTTTTAAAACTTGAATTTGTTTCAAAAAGTCTGTAATCACGACTTGGGTGATGGTTCAGACCAGTAGGAGAGAATCCCGACTGGCAGGTGAGAGGGTAGCCCAGACTGGAGGGAGCTGGAGGGTCTCCAGCCTGTGTTTATTCCCGGTCTGCGAAGTTGTTACTTCTGTTACAAGACGGGGGAATTCCCTTGGCCAAAAAGCTCAGCAACGTGTTCTTTTTCGGGCGTAATTGTAACTTTTCTGCAAAAGTGTGATCATTACGTGATCTGGCAACATAGTGACACCTCACGTACCTTTCCGAGGAAACTGGGAATCCCTGGGACCGCTGAGTAGGAGTAGGACAGTGTAATGAACAGGTTGGCCCCTTTGCGGGTACTAAGAAAAACAGTCCTTTACTATAAAGTGCTCAACAATAATAAGAATACTATTAATAATCCCAAGAGCAGACCTTTAATAAAGAAAAACTATTTCAATAGCAATTAAAGTTTAGCCCCAAACTATTCAACACGTGCCCCTTTGAGTCATTAAGTAACCTGATTCCTGTTGCTCTTACTCTGCAAGACGGGCGTCTCCTGTGGGAGTGAAACTGCACTTGGACTGATTCAGTGCTTAAATATAAAACTACTCTACGGACAGCAAGCCAGATTTTGGCTTCTGAGGCCTCTTCCCCCATCACGCATGCAACACCAAACAACTTATATACATACAAGATAACCACATAAAAAAGGTAGAGCCACTTTGCAACAAGTAGAGCTGCCTCTCAAAAGTCATCAGACATACCAGTGCTCTATTCTCTCCCACGCCTTTCTTCTCTGCCTATTTGAAAACTGTTTTTCAGTTTTACAGTATATGGGGTTTACAGTTTATCCAAAATTTGCACTTCTATGCAACTGCAAAAATGTGTGCTTAGAATTCTCTCCATCTCCTGTTTTGTCAGCAGTGATGGCCTTCATAAGATAGCTACTGAAAAATATTTTTAATTTCAGATGCTACCTCATTCTTAGAAGCATGTGGGAAACAAATATAGATATGCTCTTTTTATAGAAAGGCAAACTTCACAGAGCACCAAAATGTTCTGTGGAAATCTCACTTGTCCATCTTGCTTAAAAACACAAAACTTTTTATAAAAATGCACCCTCAAATTTAGACATTGCTCCTTATTTTGCTCCAGGTATTTATCAGTCACATAAGGAATGGTACTGCCTATCACATTTCTATTAATAAGCCCTAGACCGTCATTGTCACAGTTTTCTTCTGTATTTCATTACTTTTGGTTTATGTGGGCATTCAGAAAATGATAACCTACCAGAAACACTGCTTGACTCTACTGTAGGTCAAAGTTATGGAGAAACAGATGAGCTTTAAAGAATATGCACAGCAGTATCACTGCATAGCACCTTATCGAGAAGAAATACACTCATTTTTAGCTGTCACACAAGTGCTGTTGGCATTGTAACTGACTATGAACATGTGAGAGCAAAAAAAAGAGCGATGCTGTGTCAGTGTGTGGGCTGCAAATGAGAACTCCTAGCTCATACATTTTGCCCCATAAGCAGTTCTGGCATTGTATGCAGTCTTATTGCTGTTTCCTTTGTCCTCATTGATCCTGCTATAGTATTACTCACATTTTGGGCTCCCTACTTGCTGTAAAAAAACTCTGTAATTTAATCCACTGTCTTTTTGGTGGAACTTTCTGACCACTAATTCTTCTAAGCTCATTATTCTTGTATTTTTTCTAGGCCCCGGGACTTTTTTTTTTTTTTTTTTTGGTCCTAAATCTTCCTTTGTGATACTGAAAAATCATAGAATCATTTGGGTTGGAAAAGACTTTTAAGATTACCAAATCCACCACTAAACCATATAATAAACACCACATCTACACATGGTGACTCAATCACTTCCCTGGGCAGCCTGTTCCAGTGCCTGATAACCCTTTCAATGAAACATTTTGCTAATATCCAATCTCCATTGGCACAACCTGAGGACATTTGCTCTCATCCTATTACTAGGGAGAAGAAAACAACACCCACCTCGCTACGACCTCCTTTCAGGTAGTTGTACGGAGTGACAAGGTCTCCCCTCAGCCTCCTTTTCTCCAGGCTAAACAACCCCGGTTCTCCCAGCTACTCCTCATAAGACTTGTGCTCTAGACCCTTCACCAGCTTCAAGGATCATGCAGTATCATGAAGAAATAAATCTTCTATTTGGAAAATGCATTAAAATCACCTGTGTAACCTCCTTGAAAGTTGAAGACATCAAAACATTTCTCTGCATGAACACTTTGAAGTATTTCCTTTTCTTTCATCTCAAGTGTACAAATAAGAACATGTCCAGGGAATTTCAAGGAACAGTTTATTAAACTTTTGTCTTTTAGTTTATTTATTTATTTATTAAATTAATTTCACACTTCTACTACACACTGGTCCACAGTGGATGTTGTTAGGTTGACAAAATGCTTTCAACCATCTGAAACCTTGCGAAGTTCAACAAGGCCAATTGCAGGGTCTTGCATCTGGCTCAGGGAAACTCCCAGTACCCAGACAAGCTGGGAGATGAATGAATTGAGAGAAGCCCTGTGGAGAAAGTCTTGGGGGTACTGGTGAATGACAAATTTGACATGACCCAACAATGTGTGCTCAAAAAGCAAACTGTATCCTCAGCTGCATCAAAAGAAGTGTGGCCAGCAGGTTGAGGGAGGTGATTCTGCCCCTCTACTCCACTCTCATGGGACCCCACATGGATTACTGCATCCAGCTCTGGAGTCCTCAGCGTGGGAAAGACATGGACATTTTTACCAAGGCCTGTAGTGACAGAACAAGGGGTATAATTTTTTTAAATGAAAGAGGATAGGTTTGGAATGGACATGTTTTTTTAATTTATTTTTATGAGGAGAGTGGTGAGACACTGGCACAGGTTTCCCAGAGAAGTTATGGATTCCTACCTCCCTGGAAGTGTTCAAGGCCAGGCTGGATGGGACCCTGAGCAACCTGACCTAGTGGGTGGTGTCCTTGTCCATGCAGGGGGGTTGGAAATACATGATCTCTAAGGTCCCCTCCAACTCAAAACGTTCTATGATTCTATGAAAACAAGCATCTGAGTCTTCAACAAAATAGATAGACCCTCACTAAAGCTGCCTATTTATGTCAACCCAAACTTGTGACAAAAGATTGCTTGAAAAGCTTGCAGTTCATGGAAATGGGTGACTGAACTCATCCTTTCAGTGGAAAATCACTCCTGCAGTAAGTCCTGAGAAGCAGCTTGAGAGCAAAATGGCAGAACTTTCAGTGTATACAGGGACTTATGACTCAGCACCATAGGGCTGTTCAAGGAGTTAAAAAAAAGAATCCCAGATTGTCTAATCGTACTTTTTCATGTCTTTCTCTGTACAAATGTTATGAGTCACCTTCACTGTACCAGGTAAGTTAGGATTTCTGGCCATCACTTCAAGAAGGAATTCCTCAGACAGTGAACATGTGTATGCCCCAGTGATGCCACATTTAGATGGGCACTATCACAGGTGGTTGTGTGGAGCATCTGGTTCCCCGATTACCTCATAGGTATTCCTGGTAAGTATAAATTTTATTCTTGATAGATTACAGCCAGAATGTCTGATTACTTAGAACATCTTGCACAGTAGTAAGCCCATATGTCTATAGTCGGAATCTACAGAGTGCCCTTTGATTTTGAAGAGAGAACCATGTCTAAGTCAGGTTTAAATGCTTTAGGGAGACATCCTTTGGGACAAGAGTGGGTGTGGAAGTACTGGCCCATTCCAGGACAACCAGAAAATTAACGAAAGCTGGAGAAATAATCTTTATTTGAAAAACAGTAAATGCTCTAGAAAGAAAAGGCCACACATGTTTGAGGTGGAGGGGGGAAACAAATTATTCAGTCATGTCTTCATCTGTAACTTGGTGACCTCCTTGTGTAAAAATATTATCTGACAAGAAAGTAGAAATATCTCTGTGAAGACTGAAGAATTGGTGAATGTACATCATGCACCTATGGAAGTATATAAGTAGATGAGGGAACTCCAGATGGGACAACAAAATAAACCCTCCAAGTCAGCCCATCTGGGACTGAATGAAGGAAAAAGAAAAAAAAAAAAGGAAAAAACCACCACCAACAACAAAAACAACTGACATTTTCAGTAGTTTTGATTAGCCCCTAATAGTAAGATATCTGGCCCCAGACTAGCCTCTGTATAGTTCATTTAATATGAGCACAGGACAGTTTTCACACAGATGCTCTAAATCAGGTATCAGTATCAAAAAAAGAAAGGTGCTCAAAAGGCTCCGTCTAAGGCCAAGTGATGGTCTTAAAGTCAAAAGAGCTTGTCTGGTGTGTTAGATCAGTCCCCAGTAATAGCAGGTAATTAGTTATTTTTTCACTAAACGGCAGAAGACCCTAAGAATTGGCCACGTGAGTGATCCCAAAGTGTTTCAGTGAGAAGACACTGGAGAAGAGAAACCTAATAATTAAGAGCACATAAAGAACCTCAGATTGTAAAGAATAGGTGTTGGAAATAGCTTTCTCCATCTGAAAAGCCACATGGGTAGGTATGCATGTACCTACAAAACCAAATTAAACATGCATGCAAACACGCACCCCACAAAACCAAACTGAAAAAAAAGAAATCTAAAAAAAGGATTCTAAAGCTACAGAACTCAAGGCAAAAACTGTGGCAAGAAACTTTGGAACCTTCTCCAGGTTGTGTCCATCTCTATCAGCTCATAAAACAGACCACAGACTGCTTTTTGTGCTCTGAGGCCGAACAGCATGTCCCAGCTTGCATCACAGAACTGCATTTCCTTCTTCCCCCAAGAAAAGGTGATATTGTAAAACTGCCTTTGTGGAAATGGTCCCTGCTCCATGCTGTCCTCCAAGCCGTGTCCAGTGACTGAGAGTTTGCTAGGAGTTGCATGCCAAAACTGCCAGGTAATGTGCCTACAATTCAATTGTAAGAGCTTTGCATAGCAGTGCCTGAGCATTGGCCTCTGAACCTTACCAGTGTAGATCCAGCTGACTAATCTTTCTCCAAGGTTTTGGTACCTTCCAAACCACCAGTTCGGCTACAATGACCCTTCCACTATAGGAGCAGGTATGAACAAGACATCTGGCAGAAATCTTGGCATTCAGGAGCTACATGGTGGGAGTCCCAGGCAGCTGCCGGGAGCCTGGCTGCTGCAGGAGCACTTGTGTGGGAACAGTCCAGCTTCTCTTCTTCACAGTGGCACACAGCAAAGTGTGACCCATCCTCTCAAACACTTTGCTGTGTGGATTCATGTTCTAGGGACTTCGGCATTAGGCTTGCAGAATCCCTCCATAGGGATATTCTGACTGCACTTGTATCAACCAGCATTCGATTCCACAACTCTCCCTCCTGCGAGAGGAATGCTTGATGTTAGGGGCTCTCTTAGCTTCTCTCTGATACAATCCTGCATGATAACTTTTTTTCTCCCAAGCACTGGTAATTGAAAAGAGAGAAGAACCAGAAGATAAACTAAGACAATTTTCCCATGGAAGAATGGGTTCAATCCTGATCTGAATGGGAAGGAGAAAAGAGGAAATGTTTGTGCAGCTGCAGTGTGATTTTATAGTGTGAACATATCACTAGCCAGGGGTAATGATCTGGCTCCAGTGCCTCCAAATCCTCTTGTAATACTACATTTTCCATATGCATAAAAGTGACAGTCAAAAAGTCTTTCCTGTCATGGACTTTTCTAGGTATCTACCCCTACAAGTCTGAGGGCTTGTAGTGTCAGTTCTGACTTGTGTTTATGAAAGTAATTTTTCTTTGAAATTATGTTTTTATTATTTTCAGGGGGTTATTCATGTCTTTTGTTTCTGGCCAGAAAACTAGGCAACTATGGGCCTTTAGATATGCACACATTTGTGAACATAAAGATTCAAAAAGAATGAGGGAGAAATACCACTTTGGACTTGACATAAGAATTCTGAAGGGAAAATTTATACACATTTCATGCTTTTCCTTTTTAATAAGGGGTGACATACTGCCCTAGTGCTGATTTGTAGCAGAGGAGATTAAAAATTCTTGGACCATCAGTAGCAAGAAATCACAGGGCTGTACTTACAGAGGTCATTAACTGTCCAGACATCTGTTAGGTTACAAATTCTGCTAAACATAGATCATGAAACGGCTCTTGAATTATGCAGAGGATAATTTCACAATCCAGAAAACAGAGAATTCAAGCAGAGAAAATACCATGTAAGACCTTCTTATTGCCAGTTGGGGAGGAATTCACTACAATGTCAGAATTACAGGCAAGTTTGGTACTCGTGGCAGTTGTCTGCTGGATTGCTACCAGTGGGATAAGGAACAGATTTAGACAAGGGTCACAACTGCAGTTACACAGTCCACAAAGTAACTGACATTATAGCAAAATTGGCCATATTAATTAGAGGGACACTGTGACAAAGGTGTCCAGCTAACTAGACAAAAGTTAAAACTCAAAATGTCTCAGTGCAAACTACTTTAAAACATGTTAACACAAGAGGAATAGATTTCAGTATAAAAAAAATTAGCTAGGTAATAATGAGCAGATGCAGCAACGGCCAAATCTGTGTTATGGTGGAAACAGGCTGGAGCATTCCAAACAATGTATAAATTAAAGCATGAAAGACCCTAATTCCCCCTGAAAAGGGAATCCTGTTCCATTCTCCATAATTTAGCCACTTGGTAGAGGATCAGAAGTGAGTCCAATTATGTTGTATTGGACTATAATTGGGTTAAAGAGCTGTCACCTCTGAAGACAGAGCTCAAGTGGCATTCATCATACTTTGGAATCAGAAGTAACTCTGGAAACAGGAGTTCCTTATTAGCTGCTGAGGAAGTCAAACACAGAGCACAACCAATCATCAAAAAAATGGAGGGTGAAAAGTCTTGTCAAGGCAAATGAGGAATTTTGGCTTTTCTCCCTTGGCCAGCTGAGGAGAGCTGTACTGAATATCTAAGTAGAAATGTCAAGAGAAACATATTGTAACCATTTCTAAAGGAAAAGACAAGAGAAAGAGAATGTAAAATGGAAGACATGAAGAAAAACAATAAATGACTGAGGAAAATAAAATAAAAATCCCTTGTGATACCTTAAAAGCAAATGGAATGGATATAATAGTTAAAAGCTTGATGCTTTGTGTTATTTGCGTTCTTAAGTTTCATCTTCCTTCAAGACCCCAGTTACATAAATCACAGTTAGCTGTGTATTCACAACTCACCTAAACGAACCAGCATGAGCATATAGCAGTGTCAAGGCCCTAGAAAAACAGAAATAACAGAAAATAGAAATACCTTAAAGGAAGGAAGGAGCAGGAGAATCTCAGAGAAAATGTTACATTCATCACACAACCAGCGTACACAGCACACTCTGCCAAACCTGGAGAAGTGTACACTTACTGTCAGCCTGAATTATGGGATGGGGTTTCCTGGACTTTTTATATTGGACTCGTGTTTGGAAAATAACCATAAACTGAAACATTCAAGGCTTTCTGATTGCAACATCAGGAAACTGAAAGCCATCTCCAACATCGACAAAGTTCATCGCTGACCAAACTAACACTGCTTGGTGAAGACTGTTATGGAAAAAGCTTACATTTGTAATTCAAGGTTCATTATAAGCTAGTCTCAAGTCGTTTCTAAATTTTTCTTAAGGAGGACTGTTTTTGTAATCTCAACTCAGTAAGAATTATTCTTTTGTGCTTTTCAAAGCCATTTTTAAGTATGTCCTTCCTTCCCAAAATATTTCTAAAACAAGACACTTTTTCTTCAAATTAGTGCAAGACATATTTGCCCACTGTGGAATCCATTCCAGTTTTCTGTAACAAATAGGTCTTATGTCAGTGTTTCGATGTGTGCATAAAAATGGAAAAAACCCTCTTCATTTTAACTGTATCTCTAATAACATGCTCAGCAAGCAGTCCCAAACACCTGGCCAAAGGTGCTTGAAGTCAGGGAATACAGATGAACAGATTTCTTCCCTGGATGAAAGATGCTCTATCACGTTTGTTTTATTCTAGAAGACCAATACGTGTGCTTTATAGATGGCTTTTGTAGAGATTTCCAGTTAGCTACTAGTTGAGATTTGGTAAGTTCTCATTTACTGCTAGGAAGCAAAAGACTGACTAACTGGTCTATATTCCATTTGTTATCAGCCATGCCAGCTGCTTTGCAGGGAGCAACCAAGTGCATCTTCCTTCTAGAGCGTGTTTTCATTTGGGGCAAAAGATGGCAATGCATAATAGTAACATCTAAAGGAAAAGATGGATAATAAACTTATACAGCGTGGCAATATTTTAAAGAAAAAGCTCCCAGCTCTCAAATACCACATGCAGGTGTGATATTTTTGTAGGAAGCAATTTAGAGATGAATGAATAATTCTGTCATCTTGTTTACCAAGACTATACCCATTACATTGGTCAATAAGAAAAAAATTTAAAAAAAGGAAAAATATTCCTTGTTGTTTTGCCTCCCTGGGAAGTGCTTGTAAAGTGTCTTTTAGCTGTAACTGCTTTATACTCCCAGCTGACTGTAGCTGGAATTGGTGTCCCTTAGCCACTCGATTAGTTAGATAAATTCTGCACGCCTGAGTCTGGGATCCATGGTAATGAAGTTACGTTGCTATGCTATGAAATGTGCGGGAGGGTCCTGCGCTCCAGAAGGATATGATTTCCAGGGCTACTGAAACTTGGTAGTGTAGGCAAGAAGGAATGCTTGGAGGAATGAACAGAGGAAATCTCTGGAACAGCGACAGGAGATCACTCCGGTCAGCGGGGATGTGCGAGGCACTGATGGCCCGGGACAGCCTTCCCTGGGAGGGGAGTAACAGCCACCTATCTGCAAGATTGTTTCATGGTGCTGTGGTGAGTTCTGCTCCTGTCATCCTCAGGAAAGCCTGCATGGCAACATTGTGTGTTGCAGATATTTGTGGGAAGGACTGCATTAACCCCTACCATGCACGCAGGAGCTTTTAATCAGGGCTACAAGAGGAGAGAGCTAAACAAAAGCAGGGTGGACTGCTACAGATGATCTCTCTCAAAATTCCTGATAGCTAAAAATAATATCTCTGGCCTCACTGACAAGACAGGATCATTTCCACCCCACCCTTCCCCCGACACAAGCAAAGGGCTCCTCAGACCTAATGGTTTAGCAAATGCAGATGACTCCTCCTGCCGTTGGAGCCTGAGGGGCTGGCGAGGAGCATCCAAGTCTGTACCAGCACTTCCCTGGGCACTCTGGTGTTACCAGGAATCAAGTGGACCGATGATGCCTGCTGCAGGTCTACCTTAGTTTTTGCATGCTAGAGGGTGTTTTTGTGCTCTTTATGTCTTGACATGGCAGGTGAAATAGCCAAGAGACGAAATAAATTTAAAGGCCTGGAGCTGAGTTTTTGGGTTTTTTTTACCAGAATTCTACCTAAATTCTACTTAAAATGTGCTGCCTAATGTAGTGCATCAGGAAGGATATATAAGAACCACAAATCTGTTTGAATTCTCATATGTACCACTTTATTACAGCTGTAATTTTGAAATGTTTGGTTTAAGCAGCTTTCTCCATGTTATGATTTAATATTATCCCATAGTACCAAACAGGTGAGGTCCTGCTCTGTTAAACACTGCTAAATACAAGACAACTCATTGCCTAGAAGACCTTTCAGTCTAAGGCCAGTAATACTAAATGAAAAGCATATATCAAATATACAGTTTAATCTGATTTTAATGACAAAAGCATCCTTATCTTCTATTCAAGTGTTTTACAATCTCTCCATCATTAATCGACTCACTTCCACTGTCACAGCACAGATGGTCCTTGAAGAGATCCATTTTTCCTCTGAAAATAATCTTTGACCACACTCTTATTTGGAAGAACCTAGGTAGTTCACAAATATTCATGAACTCCCAGTATCCACATTCAATCTATACAGTTAAAAAACAAACTACCCCAAACTACTATATAACCATTTCCTTGCAATTCCACACTAACTGTTCTTCTCCCGGGTCATGTACATTGCTGTTCACTGTGGTCCCAACTCCTGAGCCAGGAAACAGCAAGGGATTTGGATGACTGGAGGGATGGTGGGGAATACAAAAATCCCTAGGAAGCTTCAAAGGGTTTCCCAAATAGATGGACAACGAAAAGGAGGCTGTCTTTGAAGGTGGGCCAAGAGAAGCCAGAATGCAGCTTCTTTTAGAGGTCATTGTTCTGCAAAGGGATGTAGTTTTGCTGTGTTCTGGTGCTGGGGAAGCCAAAGTACAGACTTCTAAAAGGTGCTAGACAGTTCCAAAAGCAGGCAGCTGCCTCTGCAAATTTTAGAAAAATAGGCATCCCCAGTCCAAGTCCTAGAATGTACATAAAAAAACCCGAGATCCAGTTATCTTAATGTCAAGCCTCTGAAAAATGTGTGTGTTTACATCTTATCTGATCCCAGCCTTCCCAGTAATTAGTCTGGGATGAGTTTTATACCTTTACCTAAGCTACCTGAATTATAAGATTAAATCAGTTTTTCTTTGGTCACAGTTTCAGGAAGAGAAAAAGAGGTAGGGTCAAAATGCACTGAATTGAAACTAATAAAAACCCGGCAACAAAAGCTTCTGTGTTTGCAAGACAAGTGAAAAAGAACATTTTATTTATAAAAAAAAAGCAAGTAAGTTGAACTTGGCTAAAGAAAGACTGAAATGAACATCACACAAGTATTAAAAGATAATAAACTGAAACAGAATTTTATATAAAGATAAAATTATAAGCAGTAACATAAAATTAGGCAATGAAAAATAAAATACTTTTAAACAGAAAAAAACAAACACATTTAATAGTGACAATATACAAGACTACAGAATGGTATTCTAATTGGAAGCTCTGAAAATTTTACCTGTGTCATTAAAATCTGCACTGACCAAGATCTTGAAATATTTTTGTCAAAAAAACCCCCAACAACTGTATTGAGAAGGAGAAAGCTAAATGAAAAAAAATGTTAAAAAAAAGGTCATACTGTCAATTTTAGTTCTCAGACCTGCTTGAAGGTCTTTAGTGTAACATCTTCCATTCAAGCCTGCAGTTTAAGACAAAACAAGGCTAACACTATGTGATAATACAGCAAAAATCTCACAAATACCCACTTCAGAAAAAACACAGTGACAGCAAATGATACCAAAGAATTATTTTTTTTTAATTTTTTTTTTTTTTCCCCGGGTATGTTTTCATACTCAAATAAAGGGTTGGTTTTATTGTCTTGGCATTCAAATTTAAAGTGAAATTTGTATTTTTAATGCCATCTTGTGTGTTCCCAAATGGACAAAGTCCACTCTGAAGAACAGAAAATAAGTATTCTTAGATGTACATGTATGTTCATGCTTCCTCATGGATGCATGACAAATAACTGACAAAAAGTTTATTAAAGTAGCTGGAGTCTTTTTGCATCATTAGGACAGGCAGATTATTCCTCCAGACAGAACTGTGCTGAAATCCTTCACCTAGGTTTAGGAGAAAAGGCAGGACTGTCACATTTAGACTGCACATGGGGTATAACTTTGACCATCATGTAAAAAAGCTGAAAGTAAAGAAAGATGCATTTGTTTTCAGTGACAGCCTCATGCTCTCTCCCTGCTCAGCTGTGTCAGCTCTACCAGTAATGAGCATAAGCACTAATATCACTGGGTTTTGTTCCTTCACAGCAAATCTCCTGTGCAGATTTATAAATGTGACCCTGATGGCAGCACTAGCCATTATGACTCTCACATCAAGAGGCTGATACACACTTAAGGCATGGGTTGATTATCTATCTTTGAAGGAATCTTTCTCAATATTAATAAAATTGGCTTGCTTCCAGCACGAAAGTACCAATGCCTACCACATACACCAGCCTTGATTCTACCCTATAGGGGGTCTAATATGGATCTAGTGCAAGATGAAGTAGGAGCAGGAAGAAGTGAATGTTCCAAATGCCTTCAAAGATAACAGCAGGAAGCAAGTATGAACAGAAAAGTAAAGAGGTTTTGCTTGTACAAGCCCCATTAGAATTGCATGTAAGTTTTGTCTGTGGGATTCTTCTGTCAGTAATAATCAGCAGGGCCAAGGGGACTGCGGGTAGAGCAGGCCCTGCTGCTTCGGTCCCACCTTCTTCTTGTGCTGGTAAGAAAATTACAGTGTGCCTACAGCTTGCAATTTTCACAGTTGACTCAGAATTCATGCTGGTTTTATGACCAATTCTACCAGTAAGAGTTAACACGGCTCTTTTTTTTTTTTTTTTTAATTTTTAATTTTTTACCCCATCTCTTTTCACTTACTGGCAACAAAATTTAAAAATTCCAATTGACCTTCCAGGATTCATGCAAAGTCTCCATTGTTGCATGCTGTCTTTCACTGTGACACTTTCCTGACATGGCAAGGACTCTAAAATGCCTTTTCCCTGCAGTTTTGAGAAGGAACCATTCTAGAAGTTGCCCATTTTTAGGATACTCTCCAAGAAAACACACGATGCTTGACATATAAAAGTGGTGCTGTATTTACAAGGACGGTAAACAAAACATCAGGAACATACAAATAGGAGAGAAGATGGTATGTCTGAAGAATGTGCCTATCTCAGAGATTTAAAGGGAATCCAATTAAAGGTCAACATCATTCACTCATTCAACATTACTCCCAAATGAAGTTACTAATCCCAAAGCATGATTTGGTAAAGCAGCACTGCAGCCTTTAGTTAACAACTTGAATGCCACCACCTCAGGGAGACAATTACTACTCTACAGCTAGTCTTGCCAATGTTAGGAGCTGCAGAAGATACCTGCAAATTTCTGTGGGGATCCAAGGGGGAGAAAGGTATCCCAAAACACCTCTGTAGAGAGAAAACGACTGTGAGCCAAGTCTCTCTGATAGTCCAAATGTTTTACTGTGTAACGGCGGCTGGCATGCAGCTGGATTCCAGGGCAACCCAGCAATGTGGCCTCTGGCACCTGCTGGTTTGCTTCCTCTGACAGCAGGGATTCAGATTAACCAGCAGAACCTGGACCTGGACAACCTTGCTGCTGGTCATGAGACAGAGAGCACCAGCAGCTCAAGAGTCACTGGGTGCACATGAGCTTGGTCACTCTTATCACCACCACCAGGATACACACTAATAATTACCCACAGTAAAAGGTATTGCTTCCAAAGAAACCCAGTTGACTTCTATCTGGTCTGCACTGACTCCAAATATTCCTTCCCAGCTCTCACTGGATCTTTGCAACTGGAGATTCCTTAATGGTGAACTGGGCTGAAAGAAAGAGTCCCTGACTTCACCCCAGTGCCTGAGGAGGGTAGGCATAGGTCACACATGCAGACCTGGCAGAAAAGCCAAAGTAAGCTGCTGGCAGGCATAAGAATGCATACCAATCTGTAAGGGAAATATGATTCTATCCGTCTCCCTTCCTAGAAACTAAATGCTAACCTTACATTAGTCTTAAAAAAAAAAAAAAAAAGCCCAAACCAGCTCTTGCCTAACGAGACAGAAACCTTGCCTGGACGAGCAAGCTGAAGGCAAGGACACTGCCAATTTTATTTTGAGAGAAGCACAGTGCCTTCCTACCTTCTAGAGCAGTGGCTGTGAGAGAACAGCTGGATCAGGGAAAAAAATACCAGCCACATAGGAGGCAGAACTATCTCCTGAAGAGATGAGGCTAAGAAATGGCTGTGGAGTTACTGCTGTAAGTGCAGGAACAGCACACGCTCAACTGCCAGGGAAAGAATAAGCACCCAACAGACAACTGAGAACAGAGATCTTCGTCATTAATTGGCTGAAAACTCTCCACAATTACATGATTTATAGGAAGTAAATGTGGAGTGCCTGGGAGTGGATCAAAGAAACATTAGCGTTAATCTCTGACTGCACGCAGGGGAAAAGGTCGCAGCCGGGGCTACCCAGGGCTCGGGGCTCCTTTTCTGCATTATTTTTCCCCTCCAGCACCTAGAGAAAGGGGTGGAAGGGGCCGGACCCGCGTCTCTGGGGATTCTCCGTCACGACGGCACCGCACACCGCGTTCCACGTCCCAGATCCCGCGGGCACGACAG
>NW_009952640.1:749156-750925 GCF_000747805.2 Chaetura pelagica | reverse complement strand
GCGGGGGCAGGGAGCGGGGGGGGGTCCACATGACACAGGGCGGTGAACCTGTTGGAGGTCGCGTCGGAGCGCGCCGGCTTCCACCTAGAGAGGGCAGCGGGGGAGCCGTGCCAGTAGCTGTACGGCTCGTGCATCGGACGCCTCACAGAAATTTGTCCCGTGGAACGAATAAAAATACTCGTTTTGAGAGGCGGGGAGGTCTAAGGGTTCCAAAAAGTACCTACTTTCGGGCTTTATGGAACGACGCTACATATTAGTAACTTTCAAGGTTGTTTTGTTAGCGTTTGCAGTGAGTTGCATGCAGCAAAGAAGGCACTTTGTAGCCTGACAGGCAAGCAAAGCTCACATCTGGAGAATAAGTCTTCTTACGTTTCTCTTTTCAGGCTGGCTGGAAGGAAAACCATGCAACGTTTATGAATGAACTGAAAAACCTTCAAGCTGAAGGACTTACGACTCTGGGCCAGTCCCTAAGGACAGCTTTTGATTTATTAAACTTAAATAGATTAGTAACTGGCATAGACAACTATGGGCAGGTAGGTTGATTAATATGAGGTGGAAAAATCACAGAACACAAACTTCCCGGAGATAACAGCTAGGTAGTTGCCCAAAGTGGCATTTTCATTAAATACTCAATATGAGGGCTGGTTCAAAAATAAAAAGAGCTCAGATGGTTTGAAGAAATGCAGTTGCTGGGTATAGTTCTGTACACAGCTTTTATTTTTTTTTTTTAACTTCAGTTGTTCCTCAGTTTTTAAACTGGTGTAGCCTCCCAGTTGACATTTTCAGTTAAACTTTCTCTTTTTTTTTTTCATATCAGGTCTTAAGTTTCAGAATCTTAGTTGATGAGCCTGGTGGGGTCATGAAAACTTTGCTTTCTCTGTACAGTGCTGTATAGTCACTTAAGTACTGCCTGGCAGATGAGCTGTTTTTCTAGCAGCAGCACTGCATTGCCCAGAAGTACAGAATGGAGCACAACTTCTTCAAAACCCTTTCTTTCCAATGCAATTTTTTTCTGTATACCTGCATTTTTATAAACCTGCCTGTTGTATCAGAGGCATGAGAAGCTGTACTTTCCTAATGCCTGTATTGCAGCTATCCCTTTAAAGCAGGACTTCTTTTTGGGGTATGCTAACATTATCTTCCTTGGTAGGATGAGTTACTAAAAGACAGTAACTCCAGGTTAAACACATACTTCAGTAAGGGTACCTAGTTCTTTCTGGCACTGGATCAAACCCTGGATTAATTTTGCATGAAGGACGTTGTTAGTGTTGGGCAAAGATAGAATAGATTTTTCACATGGGGCCTAGTAACCCGAATCTCCCCTTTTTCTTTAGTTCTTCTCATGTAATGCTCCCTCTGCTATCTGAGGATTTGTAACTGCTCTTGGTGTTTAACATGAGAATGCAATTGAGAAAATCAGTCCCATTTATCCCCTCTCCCATTTCCAGTCTGAGCAGAGTCTGTGTGATAACATGCCGTGTTTTTTTTAGGAAGGAAATTTATCTCAGCTTGCATTGTATGGCTTTGCCACTAGGTGATCAAGTGAGCCAAAGCATTTTTCAAATGCCAGTTTAGTGATGAAACTTAAAAAAAAAAAAAAGCGCTAGTTCCACACATGGTTATTTTTTCTTGTCTATTACCATCTGCTGTCCTCTCATACATCTGTGTGCTAATCTTTCCCATTTTCTGATGGTTTTGTTCAGTTATGTGAGCTATGTGAAGCTTTTTTGAACGCTTGCCACTGTAGGCACACACAAGAAATACTCTTT
>NW_009952640.1:738722-748971 GCF_000747805.2 Chaetura pelagica | reverse complement strand
CCCATTGCTACCGATAATTACAACATTCTAATTAAACTCATGTCAAATAATTTGCAGTAGGGGAACCAGCAATGCACAACTACTCAATCAAGTGGGCAGATGAGTTATCATGACTTTTTTTTGACTCACTAGGAGTGTTCATTACTGCAAGTAGCTGCTCTTTTGTCTGTGGAGTAATGACTGTGATTTGTTTGGGTACAAGTCTCTGGGCTTGAACCCACCCATGTTTATGCATGTTTTTTCCTCTGTTCCACATGTGGAGCTGGCTGTTGAAGAGGCATTCACATGTGCAGTCAGGTGACTAAATAGAAATTCTAACCCTCTTTAGTGTCTGCAAAAATAGATGAATATATAGCAAATGCTGGGTCATCTGCTGAAGTCACAGGTTCCCATTTTAGCTCCTCTAGTCAAAGTAACATTTTTTCATAAGCCACATCAAATTGTGGAGCACTTAACCGATCTGCCAGTGCTTGCAGGGTGAGATCCATGGCAGTTACCTTTCCTTGGATTCACGTTGGCCTTTGAGCACTATGTCATGTTGTCCTGTCAATCTCTTGTCCATAGCTACTATCTAAAATTTGCTCAAGATTAATGGGTATTTAAATGTACATAGTATGATGAACTTGGAAATTGAAGATAGTAAATGATAAGAGTGCTCAGTTGCATTTTAAATAGTTTTCACTCAGAACATAAAGTGCTGGTTCACTTTTTAAAAAAAAAAACAACCCTACAGCTACAAGTATTAAGACCATGACATAGCAGTTTACTTAAACTAAAAGACAGATGTTTGAAGAGTGATTATCTTGGACTGGGAGGATAATATAATTTTCAAAAAATACATATAGATGATCCTAGGTGTGCTATTCTGTGAAGTAATAAATCTAAACTTCTAAGCTTTTCTCTGGCTTAACATCTTTTGACTATCAACACTTTTTTTTTTGTGTATTGACAAATTTCTAAATTATTTATTAAGATTCACTTGTTTCACATATTAATTGTAAAACAGATTTTTATTATACGTACAAATGACAGGATCTGATAACAGCTTGATGGGATTGGCTGGTTATGTTACCCAGTGGCATGATGTTGTGTCCCCCTTCTGAGTATGAACTGTTTGTTTAAATGGTAGTGTGACTCACTGTACTTGATTTCTTTCAAAATAGACCAGAGTTCTCCATCAGCTGACTGCCTGAACAAGAATGATGGCTGAATGGTCATTCTGAAATTGAGGAAAATCTCCTGCTTCATATTTTCTTGCAACATTTATGTTTGGATTTTTGTTATGAGTATCATATTACTTTTTCAGTAAATAAGTACTGACTCAGTTGCTCATGAAGATTGAGATACCAAGTGTACAGCTGTATTAGCTGATCACAGTATCTCATATTCAGATCTTAAAGCAACACTGTCAACACAGTTATTAAGAACCTGATTTTATCAAGAACCGAGATTTTTTTTCGTAAGATTTTTGATATTAAAGCTATGGTATGGCTTTATAAACCCCTTGGTTGTTAGATCCACGATTTTGTGAAGGTTCTTGTCAACAACAAAACATTTGGAAAGTACACATATTTTAAGGTGACGAATTTTTACAGCACTTTCAGATTGATACATTCTGCATTATATTTCTTGAGTCCAATAGTAGCTATAGTTTGTTTTTTTTCCCTCATAGAATGATTAAGGTTGGAAAGGACCTTAAAGGTCATCAGGTTCCCCAATAGTATGCTTTCTGCTGATTATGATAGCAGAAGAATGAACTTTCAAATAGGGTGTCAGCTTTTAGCGTTCACTAAAAATAGCGGTCCTCTTCACCTCCAGCATTTTTATAGAAAGCATAGAAAAAAACCACAGAATTTGGATGTCTTTGGAAAGAAAGCAGCTTAAACACATGAGATTCAGAAGCATGTCATTGTTGTATCGCACAAAACATTGTCCTTCATTAGCCCAGTTTGCACTTAAATGAGTTACATTTGTCGTATTTTCCCCAATTCAGCTTCTCCATTGTTTCAGGTAGTCTGAAATACCAAGCCTTTTTCTAGGCTATTTTCTGTCTTCTCGGAATACGCTTCTGAATCTTATGGCTATGGCTTCTTCAGCCATACCTAGGTAGTCACAATTTAACCAAATAGTTATGACTGAGGCAAACACGCTGCTTTTTTGCAGTTGATGGAAGGGTTAAATACTAACAGATATGTTTCTCTGTGGAAACAGAAAATAAGAAAAATGTAGCTATTACAGTACAGTAAAAATGTAAACAAATGGTTGAATTGAACCATCTATGTACTTACATGATTCACAGTTTTTAGTGAAGTTTCTAAGACCTGAGTTCTTAATCCAAGGTAGGTAATGTATTTACCATTGTTTTTTTGATATCCGTGTGCAAAGAACCAGCACAGCACTACTAAAACTTGAGACTGATGGATGATTGAAATTGCTAGGACTCTTATAACCCATGTGTTTCACCTTGCCTATTGTTGTGTAATGAAGGTATTTTACTGGTTTTTTTTCAGCAGTATTGCATAGAATGAGGTTTGAGAGGATAAAATTTACTTATCTGAGTGGATTTCAAAGTGGTTGTGTTGATATATCACAAGCTGTTTTTCCAGATTTATTCAGGGTAAAGTTTTACTTTAATATTGTGGTTAGAAACAGCAACTTCTCAATAACAAGCTTTTAATGATAATTTTATTTTGCTAGGGTATCTTGCACATATTCTTCACCATCATAATTATTATTGGTTTGTTAAAACAGGCTTTGAGATGAGTTTGACTTTTAAACCAATGAGATGTAACAAAAGCACACGCAAAATGAGTTGTTTTGAAACAGAAAACCCAACTATAAGGCTTTTATAATCCAAGTGGACCTGGGATAGGTATTTTTCATTCACAGTGATGAATCAGGTGCTGTCTGGGTTTAGACTAATGCAAGAAACAGTGTTTTGATGCCTTACTGGTCTGTTCACATTCTTGATGAAAGACTTTTTCTGCAATGCATTTTACATAGGTAGAAAAGAGTAGCAAGGAAGTTTTTAATCTAAAATCCAAATGGAGTTCAGCTGATTAAGAATATTTTGGGAACTTAAAAATATGCTAAGGGCTGGAAAGACCTATTTCTGACCTGGAACTTGGAAGGTGTCCTGCATATAATGGCATTGTTTTTGAACACCACAGTTGTGTGTGTTGTTTTTTTAAAAAATTTTCCAGGGGTTTAATTCATACTGCGTTTGACATTAAACAATCTAATCTTAGCTGATACTTTATAGTTCTCTCTAGATATGTGGTTAGACCCATCTGCAGCTACAGTAGCACTATTCCTGATGCATTCCCACAGTAAAACTTGGCGTTGGTCTGTACAGATCAGTGTGTTTTGCTTTGATGGCTTAAATACTATAGTATTCCAAACACAAGTAAATAACATAACTAGGAGATAAAGTCTAATTGTGCTTATAGGCACACAACAGCTTTATTTTATGTCACATTGTAGGCTGACTCCTTGCTTATGTGCCCATCTATGTCTAAGATCTGCTGAGCTTAAAAAAAATCTCCACAATCAAGCATGTAAAATATTGTCCCCCAACATTGTGTACATTATGCTTTTATAGAGATATGTTCCATTTTCTTTAAATTAAGCAGGTTTATTTTTCAATTGATTTTCTAGGATTTTTACTTAATTTGCTTGCTTTCACTAGTCAAAATCCTTTGAGCATGACTTTAGTCTTTGCATTCTGGGATCATAAACACTGCACTGGAGCGGTCTGTGTTGAGTGTGCATCCAAATTTGGAACCAAAGTTTAGGTTAACATCTCCTGCTTTGTCATGCTGGCACAGTTGCACAGGCAGTGTGCTTCTCATGTTGGCAGAGACTTGCACTTCTAGAGCAGCTCTCCCATCCTCTTTTATTTTTTTTTTTTAATTGTTTTTTTTTTCCTCCCTTCCCCTACAAAACAAAATGGAAGAATATCGGACTGTAGGAATCACCATAGCAATCTTAAGCACGGTAATGACAGAAATGCATAGAAGAAAGGATTTTTCATAGTCTCCTGTTTTCTGTGGAATGGATTTTAATGTAAATCTATATGCCTGTTAATGTCAAAGATCAATATGTGAAGAGCTGGCGAAAGTCAATCTTTCTCACCTCCTACGGGATGAAATTAAGCATATTGCTTCCAATTCATACGTATCAGGCTGTAACCTTTAAGTATGCCAACTTGTCTGCTCTGGAAGTGTTTGTAATTTTTAGTTTTGTTTTATAGCATCCTTTAATGAGAGCTGCAGCAGGCATCGTTGCAAGTGTTGTTTCACATTGTGAGGTGGAACTGCATGCCTTTCAGCTTTCTCAGAGCAACGAAGCTCAAGGTATCTCAGTAACAGTAATGACATCAGACATAAGTGTCTTAAAATCACTTGTCAATTTCTAATCCAGAATATTTTCAAAGAGGAATTTAAAAGCTATAACAAGCTTACACAAGATATTTTTTTCTGGTTAAAGTGGTCTCAGCAGTCTGTCTCGTAAGTTGAAAGATATGAGATACTTCCTCGTGTTCTGAATATCAACTATAGTTGGACCACTTTGAATCTTCAAGTGTTCAGTGTTTCAGTAAGTTTGATTTGGAAGGGGTGGTGCTTTAACAAGTTCATTGTGGCTTTGATTTTTAGAGGTCAGGTGAACAGTCATGCTGCCAAAGCTAAGCTGATGTCCTTGGATTCACTAAAATGTAATGAGAGAAAGTCTCAGAATACTAAGAAGTACCAACATTTTCACTCTTGGCTTGACTTTCTATCTGGAACAGTTTACTTGAGTAGGTGATTATAGGCTCCTTGGATATACTGGTGTTCTTATTTGGGTGCTTAAAGTATGTGTCCCGTAGTTAAAGTTTTCTCATCTTTTTGAAGTGTATTTGTAATTCATCACAGCCAATTGTCAGGTAAACAAAGCAAATACATATAGATCTAGAGCAAGGCTTTTGGTTATCTTGTGAAGCAGAAGTATTTTTTTTTTCTCAGTATTTACCTCTTTATTATCTTTAAGCTTGTTTTTGCTTTTTTTTTTTACTGAGTAGTTATATTCAGATTGGATTTCTGTAGTAGACAGTCCATGTATCTCTGAAGCTTGAAGGGATGAACTGTTACTTGTGTATCTAATTTCATTCAAATGAGGCTAGTTGAAACTTTGTGTTGCTTAAGAGTCTTGCTTGCTGTCACTTTTTTCTGTGCCTCTTAGCAACATTGTTCATAGAATATCCCTGTATCTACACCTCACACTTCAAGAAAGTATTAAGGGGGAGTGTCAGGACAGTGGAGCCAGGCTTTTTTCACTGATGTCCAGTGATAGGAAAGGGGCAATGGGTGCAAACTGGAACACAGGCGGTTCCATGCAAACATCAGAAAAACTTTCCTGTGAGAGTGACAGAGCACTGGAACAGGCTGCCCAGAGAGGCTGTGGAGTCTCCTTCACTGGAGACATTCAAAACCTGCCTGGACACGTTCCTGTGTGATGTGCTCTGGGTGACCCTGCTCTGGCAGGGGGGTTGGACTAGATGATCTTTTGAGGTCCCTTCCAACCCCTAAGATTCTGTGATTCTGTGATTAATATTTCCACTTCATGTTGTGATTTTTAGCATCATAGTGTTTGTCCCATTTTTCAAGTTGCTTTCACCTGTTCTTAATGCAACAGATTGGAGCTTCATATAATTTGTAAGCATCAGTATCTAGCTAATACAGAACTCTTACCAAATGTTCAGTCTGCATTGCCCAAGTATGGTGTAGTTTTAATTGTTCAAGGTTTAGACCAGTCTAATTTTTAAAAAACCCTCTTAATACTACTACAGATATGAGCCAATGGTTATACTTGTATTTAGGAGAAATCTTTCACATTTATTAAAAGATTCATGTGATGTTCTTTTTTTTTTTTTTTTTTTTTAAACGTGGACTAGCTTGTGAGCTGTAAGAGTTATACCATCCTGTGGTATATTTCTGTGATGTCTACAAAGGATATCAGGTGTTCATGACGTATTTTCTATTTATCAGCAGTATTATCAGTATTTTTTACTATTATAATTCTGAATATTGACTGCAACCAGGATTTCAAGTTCTTTATTATTGCCTGTATATTTTATAAAAAATATTTTAAAATGGAAAGGTTGTATTTAATCATCTGGATACCATAAAGCTGGCCCCTAATGGATTAGATTTTTCAAAAATATATTGTATAGGCATTTTCAGTCTTAAATTAACGAGAAATCAAGTATCTCTTTGTAAGCACCTGTTGTTTTCATTCTAGAGATAGTATCTCTGCCTCAGTTAATTGACTTGCTCTAGTTTACATAAATCTACAGTCTACTATACATTTAAGCCTAAATTTTTCCAGTGAGGAAAATAGGTTAGTGCCTACAGCTGAATTAAAATAGATAAGTTGCTGGCTGCAGGATAATGGTACTAACCTTTATTGAGGAGCCTTGAATGTTTATGATTGGGACACCAAATAGATGAAGTTTCTGGTTGTATGAAAGGATAAAAGGATTGGCCAAAATTTAATCCTACTCTAGTTATTCTAATATGGATGGTGAGTGTTAATCTTGCAGTATTGCAGTGGTAGATGACTAGTAGATTAGTAAGTGTTGATTGTGTCTAAAAGTTCCATGGCTTTAGGAGGTCTTTTTGAAGACTGATCTAGCAGGAGCTGCAGTGCAAATGAAGTCTCTAGTTTGGGTTTTGACAGCGATTCAGGGACATTGTTACTTAATGTCCTGTTGTTGACTTTCCTGGAAACTTTTGCCTGAATAATCACATTTGTTGACTGCTGAGTGTAGCCACTCCCATTTCCGTAGTTTTTTTCTCTGTACATATAGCTGCTACTGCTTTTGGAGAGCAGGGGGTGAATCTGATTTCATCCAGAAATTATGTTTGAGGATGAATTACCTGAACACACCATGCATTTTGTTAATGTCTCCTTGAGCCAAAAAGCTGCTATCAAGAAATTCAGAATATTAATCACTGGAATCAACTTGGGGCACTGACTTTCTTTTTTGGTGCTCAGCATACAGAATATGAGCAAAAAATGTCCATTTTGTTCTTCCACCAATGTGCCCCTCCCCGGGGTTTGAATCCCAGAATGTTTACTTGATTGTATGCACACTATATGTAAGACATATAGCCTAGCTGCCACCTCTGCTCCTGAACTTGTGACCTCTCATGTGCTCATAGTTGTGCCAAGCTTGAAGCAAATTGTGTGACTTCATGCAGTAAAATAAATAATTGATTCAGATCCTTAATAAGCTGGACTGTGAGCAGTAGTGATTCAGAGACTGTTTGAAATGAGCAAAGTTGCTCCTACTGTAGTGATGATAAACTGTGGGAGACAGTTGTGGGGGCATCTTGGGGCAGTTATTCAGAAGAATAGCCTTATGTTAATGAGTCAGTAAACTTCTTCCAGTCAGCTTGTCAGTACTCTTGATTGATAACCCCCCAAAAGGTAGGAATATTTTGTATACAGTTGTCTCTTTGGCTTTTGCCCTTGCTGTGTTTGTTGTGTGGTTTTTTTGTTTGTTGTTTCTCCCCTCTCCCCCCTGTAGTCAGTAACTGGCAACTGTGAAATTCATTACTGTCTCCAGTATATGGAGAACAGGCCTGGCTTAGCACTGTGAATTACACTGACTGAGCCAGGACCAGCTATGTAGTCATTGCTGTGAAGCAGAAAGGCTGCAGTAATTAGGGACTTGATCCAGAGCTTGACAAGGTCAGTTATTTTTGGATTAAACATTCAGAAATATTTTTAGGAAATATGACCAAAATAATCTTTAAACCCAGATTCTTTGGGTCTGACTTTAAAGTTTTGTATGGATGATTATTTTAGCTTTTTTTTTTTTTTTTTTTTTTTTTTTTTTAAGTTTAGGAAAGCTCAAATATAACCTATTTTTAGAAGTTTGCATTCATTATGTTCAGTCAAGTATCTTTGGAAACCACCAGGAGTTGTTGGTTGATTTATCCAATTTCAGATAATGCATTTACCAATCTGTAAGTAGCTGCTAATATGCATCTTTTTAAAGGACATTTTGCATTACCTTAAAAACAAGATAAAAGTTGTGATCACGGTTGCTTTGATGTTTTATGTATTTCAATTAATTTAATGTAAGGAAAAGTTAAAATTCTTCCCTTTTGGGGATTATTGTACGCCTGTCACATCAGTGCTTACATGTTTCAAACATTAGAGGCTTTTTTTTTTTTCCTCCTTCATTTCAGTGCTGTTCTTTGCTGTTTGATTACTTACTGGAATTCATCATATATGTGGTTCATTCTATGGGTTGTTGTGTTGGGTTTTTTTTTCCAGAATGTCACATAATATGTAATTTTCATCAATTGTGAAAGATTCAAGGACTGAATTGTTTTTGAAACTTACCAATGACCTCATCTAAATTGGAGCACTTAGCAGCTAATCAAGAAGTTACCACTTATATAATATGTTATTTAGAACTCAATTAAATTTGTTCTTGGATGAGAGAAACAGGACAAACCTTTATACTAAACTGGCATTTTTTAAATTCTGTGACTTAGTAATGTTGGTAACTGTGATTTAGGCACATGAAGACAACAATGTATCTTGGGATTTTAAGTTTGATCTCTTAGTAAATGCTACTATGTATTAATCATTCCTTTATTGTTCTGTATGAACATGGTCTAAAAATCCTTCTTGACACACATCCCTTAGTTTTTCACATATGCACTATCCAATATACAGATTTTGTATTCCAAAACTTCATCTCTTGCATTGAATCTTCTTTTCAGACTGTTTTGGGTGGCTTTTTTAGGCTTTTTCTTGCTGTTTGTTTTGGTTTTGGTTTTGTTGTCAACTCAAACTTTTAAAGTAGAATTCCAAAATTACTGAAGCTGCACAGTTCAATAGTCTTCAGTGCCAGGCTTGGGAATTCAGATTCTGTGAAGTTATGAGCATCTATAAAAATAATAGTAAGCACAGAGTTTTTTTTGTTACACATTTCAAGATCGATATACAATGAAATTATTGCCTATAGAACTCAAGCTTGCAAGGTCAGGCAAAGCAGGCAGCTGATGTGCTTAAAAATATATATACATATAATTTTTATTTTTTTTTTTTTTTTTTTTTTTTGACAAAGGGTTTGGTGTCTCTTAGGCAATTCAGGTAGCTGTTTTGTCTCTAGTATTTTTAATGATAGTAAGGGTGTTTGACTGGATCTTTGATTTTTGTTGCAGAACTTCCAGACTGGGCATGAAGAGTATAACAGGGCATATGTTTGGACCTTCAGTGGTTAATTGAAGCCATAAATATTTGTTTAAGAGATTTAAAAAAAAAATAAATTGAATGCTTAGGAGCAAATACCAAGGAGCAAGTGACTTTTTCATCCCATTTATTTTCCTAGCCACCTTAAATTTCCTTCTCCTAAGTGGAACTTGCATAGTCTGTGTTATGGAGATAGCAGCTGTTTCAAGAATGCTCCCTTCATTCCTGTGTTCTGTAAGTGGTGTGTTGAGGAGTTCAATTTCTGGCTCAGCTTCAGGAAGAGTCTTGCACTTGTGTTCTGCTTTGAAAACCCTTTGTGTTTTCAGAGACTTAAAAAAAAACAACAAACCAGCAAACAAACACCTGTTGTGTGGAGGTCTTTTTTTGTGTGTGTAAACCTACAACTAATTTATTTCTAGTCACCATAGAGAAAGCTTCAGTTTTGCCACTGAATCTGTCCTAACTGTGTGTGCAAATGTCATTTTATCTACTGCTAATCTGTAGTGCCAGTAAAGGATGAAGCAAAAACCAGGTAACTACCTTGTAATCCTGCATAGACATTCCAAGGAAGAAACTGTGATTCGTCCATGTCTTGGGCATTGGAGTAACTCTTGTAATGTAGTTAACTCAAGAATTGTCTAGGGCATGAAAAATTACGTTGCCTATAACAACTTTGCTGTGACCTATAGGGAAGCACAGCTGTACATAGCTGAATTTAATTAGCTTCTGGACTCTCCTCACCTCGTGGAGGAAAGGTCTTTTGTGGTAGCCATCCTTACTGCAAAATCGTTGCTGGGCTTTCAGAGTGTGAAGGAGTGCAGAGTGATTATGACTGCTGGAACAGCATCTTCCATTTCCTTGGGGGAAAAAGTCAGGGAGTTAATGGAAACATGAGTTCAGACATATAGTTCTAGTGAACGTTCTTAGTAATCTGTATTTTAAGATCTTCTCCAAAATATAAGATCATTCAATCTTTTAGCTTCAAAAGAAAAGTGTG
>NW_009952640.1:730180-738552 GCF_000747805.2 Chaetura pelagica | reverse complement strand
TAGGGAATACAGTTTAATGTTTGTGGCTAAGCCTTCCAGAAGATGAGCAATTAGCAGCAAAAAAAGGAAGAAGTGGAATTACAGTATTGCTCTCCCTGATGTCAGAAACCATGAAGTGGATTAAAAGGAGTTGGATCATGAGTTTAGGGTTCAGTAGCTGAGTGCTTCTATTTTGTGCTTATATAGGAGTTTAAGAGATTTTTGGTATACAGTTCTAGAAAAGTAGTATTTACCTGTTCGTATGTGTTTTGAGATAATATCCAGTGTGTCTCCCGTTTATGTCTGTTACTCAATCACCTCATACAAGGATACATTTTTTTAACTTGTGCCCCCTCTGCTGGCTACTTTTCCAATTACAAGGTAAAAATAGAAGTTTATGGAAGTGCGGTGCTCTCTGATATGCTATTTTGGCCAAACATAAGTTTAGAAAAGTCTCTCTCATGAGGGTAAAACTACTGCAAAAAAGAATCCTAAATTGTGAGAGTCAGTGGTGGTGTTGTGAGTTTCTGTTTTCATAGTGCACAGTTATTGTCATGGGCTCAGTCAAGATTCCAGCATTTGTCAAATTTGTTTCTTTTCCTCATCCGTCAGTCAGAGATTTGGTACTTTTACCCATCCCGTGTGTGTATATTGCTTCATTTACAGAAGAACTGGATTTTATGGTTCCTGGGACTAGGGAAAACTACACTAAGTTTCTAAAACCTGCTGCTATCATCTGCATTTCTGTTAGCAGTCAATTTCCCTTCAAGATGTGGAGCTCTCTTATTTTACGTGTAGTAAGGGGCTCTCTCAAATTACCTTTAACAGGGTATTAATTTGCCTGTGGTCTTCCTAAAACCTGTCTTTTAGGGTGGAGTGGTATTCCTAGCTGCCTTGCATAAAGAGGAGGTAGAGCTTAAGTCCTGCCATCTTGAATACTGCAGGGAGAGCTAAAAGGTTAGTAGGTATGTCTGCACTGCAGATGTTTGTGGACTAGAGCTAATGGTAAGAATACTGCCACTGTTCTGCAGTCCTTTAAGGAAAACATGGCATTTTTACTTGGTGGTAGAGTAATTCCTGGAGTAGTGTTTTGTTAGGTTGTTTCATAAGGTTCCAATCTGTGACCGAGCTGGCATCTCTCTTTGCCATTAATCCAGGCATCAAGAGTGAGTTCTGTTTTAATATAAAACTTATATTATGACTTGAAAACTTCATAACAAACTTCAAAACACTTAAATCCTGTGTAAAACTCAAACTGCTTTGTGTAGCTTTCATTGAGCTTTCTTCTGAGGCTTCTGCAAGGGATCCTCAAGTGCATCTGCTGTACAAATATCTGATCACCTACTAAAAGGACAAAATTACTGCCACCGCAAAACTGCATTAGCAAAGCAGCGTCAAGGGAATATATACAAATCTTATGGACAAAACAGCAAGAGTTACATCTTCCTAAAGCAAAACAGAGATGAGTTAGCAACTTCCTTTGTGCCTGAATCCTAGCTTGTCAAGATAACTTAATCCCATACAGAATTCCAGGATGTTCTTCAACTCTTCCTCATTCAGCCTGAAATCACAGAAGTCTCTCTGACACACACGAGTTTGGTTTCTATTCTAAAGCAGCCATAACAAAGAAACTTAACTAGGATTTCAAAGCTAGGTTTATCACGCAGGTTCAGTCAGACAACACCCTGAGGTGCTGTGCTTTCAATCTGGACACAGAATCATGTGGCATATCTTGTGATGTCAGATTTATGAAAGCTAGTGTTGTAGAATTCGACTGTGCTTCTTGCTATTTTTCACCCCAGCACTGGTAGATCACAGTTTTCATAGAGTGTTTGTGCTAAATATTAGGTGATAAGCAGCATAGCTTAATCTAAGTTTCCATTTAAAGTAAAATTTTACTTCTTATCGAGTATTAAAAAAGAATTTACCAATATGCTGAAACAGAATTAATTCCTGAGTCCTTGAATGTGTGCATGTATATGCATGGCAATGGTGCATGTCTGCTTACATTTGAAAAAAATCTTATGGGTAAAGTAATTTCCGTGAAGAGTTATGTTGCTAATTATGAATTCACTAACATAGGCACTGTAGCCAGTGTATTCAACTGTGTTTGTGAGTGCATAAAATACAATTGATTCTTTACAACAATATTTATGGGTTCTGCAGGGATAATAGGAAATGCAAGTGGGACAAAAAAGAAGTTGAACAACATGCTACAGTTCTTATGTAGCTGACTGTCAGAGCACAGAGCAACTGCTAAATACCTCTGTGTACTTGACTGATAGTGTTCTTGCCTTGAGCAATTAAGGGGAAAGTCTCTAATAAATGTTAAATTAATGTTTTAGACATTTCATGATTTTGCTGAAGTGTAGCTGAGATATCAGTATCCTAAGATATAAAAAGTAAGTGAAAACTATGATGAGTTTGGACCATCTGGTTTAGTTTTTTGAAATTCAAGCTCAGTTTTTTAAGCTGTTACCAGTTTAAGAAAAATAGCTTTAAAGCTAATAATTTTGCTGTCATTCTGACTTTTAGATTTAATTTTAAACTATTGTTTTTGAACAATGGTTGCTCACAGATTCTCATCAGCATTTATGAGAATCTTGACCTTTTAAATTCTAAAAAACCTGATTGAATTGAAAAAAATGGATAGTGCACTTCTGTATTTCCTGGTCAGATGGCTACATTTACTAGCAGTTAGGGCTGATACTTGTGAAAGTAAGAAGGCCCTGTTGAGCTAATATAATGTAAGATAAGTGTGCAATACAACTTCTGTTGAATTTCGTGATTTACTGAAACAAAAACATGCTTTTTAGACATTTGATCATGATCTGAAAATGAGTATTTTCCAGTGAATAGTAATGTGTTCTGTTAAAAATATGCATTTTATTTCAGTTTACATTTATTTTCAGCTTCTAGCCTTTCTTGGGCATGTAGCTTTTGTACTACTAAATACCTAACTTCTTTTTATAGTAGTTGCTTGTTGAACATGTCATTTTTACTCTCTGACTTAGAGTTTTTTTTGGTCATGTTTCTACCTCAGCTGTTTCTTAAGTTTTTCAACACTTCTGACTCTGAAATGAATGTTTAAAAGAGTACAGTGAGACATCAATAGTCTTAAATCAATTTTGTCTTCATGTATAATATTGTATACTTGCACATCTAAAGGCTGCAGTAGCTCTTGAATTGCTTTACCTGTATGCTTTGAAGAAGAAAAAAACAAACCAAACAAGCCGTGTTTGCTGAAGCTGGTTGCTAAGCTTACTTGCCTATGAAAGTGAATTCTTAGTTATGAGAGTCTTAGACAATAATATGTCTTGATAATTTGATACACTCTGGCTGCCTCTCAGAATATCACTCAAGCTGGAATGGGCTGGCTGTGCCTCTTGCTGTGACTCCACTTGAGTGGTGGGGAGCTCAGTGCTGCTCACAGCTCTGTATATGTTTTGTGTTATCTGAGCACAGAACTACTTCAGTTGGAGACTAAAGAAACGGCAACCAGTGTGGTTGAGTTGTTTTGTGATTTGGAATAGTTGTGAAGCTGTCAAATTATTCAAAAGAATGTGTTGTGTAACAGAATTTAGTTTTAAGGCTTTGAATCTCTCTTTTATTTAATCTTAGCCTAGCAAACTTGCAAAATTACCTGGTAATGATGCTAATTTTTAAATAGCTTTGTTCCAAAAAGAGGTGTGTGGGTTTTTCTGTCTCCTTGATGCATATCTGCTCTTGAAAATGCAGATTGTAGCTGAAAGAAAAGAAAACCAACAAGATCTTCACAAAAGATCTTGTACCACATTACAGTACATGGTGGTTGAACAGGATGATCAGCCATTAAAACCTTAGGTGCTTCCTCCTTGGTACTTTTTTTTTACCACTGCTAGGAATCTTCAGAGGGAAAAACATATTATGGAAAAGAATTTGCAGTCAGATTACTCCATCAGCTCTTTGGACTGAAAAGGATGCCAAATGAGACAATTTGTCTATGTGGTGCAATTAGCTGAAGTCCCCATGGGAGCTAGTTGTCACTGCAGCTAGAAAAATAAGTTAATATTTAGTTTTTAAAAAATACTTGTTTATAAGCAAATTATTAAAAATTAATTTAAAATAAAATTTGAAAATACTCATCAGTTTGCTGTAGCCTGAGCATTAAATTGAGACTCAAATTGCAACAGTTTAAATATAGGAGCTTCGTTTCTGGACCTTAAAATATTTATCCCTTATTGGTTGTTTTAATCTGTCTGAAAACAGATAATACAAGCACAGAAGTAGCTTTGCTTGTATGCTGGTTAGAACAGGCCTGTGTAATGCTGGCTTAAATCATGAGCAATGCCCTCATATTTCCCTAGGTATTGGTACTGAGACCAAGTTGATCTTTCCCCTACTTACTTTAAGAACTCAGCATTTCACACTTTCTATCTTTGACTTTCCTGTGTGGGAATGTAAGATGATACTAAAATTAGCTGCTGGATTATTTTTATTTTGAAATGAACAAAACCTCCTGGTGGTTAGCTAGTTGTCAGAGTAAGTTGTAAACAGGCTTATTACTTACACCTTGATGTGTTGAGCTGATTTCCAGTGCATTTCAACATACCTGTAAGCTGGTAATGTATGCTCTGTCCCTCACTGTTTCACTGCATAACTAAAATAATTGAGCTGTGCCGAATTAACTATATGCATTCACAGTCAGTGGTGTTACTATGTATTTTGAAGAATATTATATTTTGACTTTCCTGTGTGGGAATGTAAGATGATACTAAAATTAGCTGCTGGATTATTTTTATTTTGAAATGAACAAAACCTCCTGGTGGTTAGCTAGTTGTCAGAGTAAGTTGTAAACAGGCTTATTACTTACACCTTGATGTGTTGAGCTGATTTCCAGTGCATTTCAACATACCTGTAAGCTGGTAATGTATGCTCTGTCCCTCACTGTTTCACTGCATAACTAAAATAATTGAGCTGTGCCGAATTAACTATATGCATTCACAGTCAGTGGTGTTACTATGTATTTTGAAGAATATTATATTTCTAAGATGGGTAAATTCGTGGTTTTTTTTTTTTTTTTTTCTAATAGTATATTTTTAAAGGAAGTGCAATGAAAAATAATTTTATTAGATTAATGGTAATTCACAAAGCTCCTGCCATTTATTAAAAAAATAAATAAATAAGTGTAAGTCTTCTGGATTTTAATTCAGCCAGATTTATTAGAAAATCTGAATTTTTAGAGTTTATATAAACTAGGGGTTTTTTAGGTATACTTGACTAACACTTGTTTTGTATGCCTTCATATAGTCAAAGTGAAAAGTTGGGTCAAAAGAGTCAGGACAGTTCTTTAAGAATTAATGATATGGAAATTTTTAGTAAAAAAGAGTAAACCTCAAGAAAAGACATATTTTCTAAAGTTCTACCTTAACATTCTAATTATGTTTCTGCTGCTTTAGGTGGACTGTAGAGACTAATTTCTAAATTGCATGAAGCTGTGAATTTAAGTGTAGCTCAGTGAACTCAGCTCTGTTCACTTGTCTTTAAATAATTAAGTGTTGAATTGTATACTCTGTGACTTGATTTCATGACTTCTTTCTAGAAAGGATAATATTTATAGCTGTATTGATGAGTTGATGAAGAAAACATTTCAAGGGGAAGCATTTCCTTATTAAACAGATGTGAAGTGTTCTGCAACAGCTCAAGCCAGGAAAAAGAGATTCTTGCTTTTGTAAATACGTTGCTCTGAGCTGATTCTTGACTCAGTATGTTGGTGATCATCCATTGTACAACGCTTGTGAAATTTTAAAAGGCAGACTCAGAATAAAGTAATTTCTCCTTCAGACATGTTTTTCCTGGGAGGACTCAAGCTTAGAATCTCTTGTTTTTGTCCATATAATCTCATATTTATTCTGAGCTCAAAGTATTTAAAATTAAGGCTTAAGTTGAGAAAGATTACAGTTGAGGTACACAAAAGTGTTTTAAGGTAATGAGGATGTTTGGATAATAGGGGTTGTCAGAGACTAGATTTTTATGTTTCAAATTGGACCAGAATATTGACCTAAAGAGCATTGCTTATGACATTCTAAATCTAAAATCTTGTTATTTTTATAAATTGTAAATTTATTTTTACAGCAACTTATTAGCCATAGGTAAAGTATTTTTATGTTCAGTATTCAGGAGAACAAGTCCTTTTCCTCTAGTTAGGAACACTGCTTTCAATATTATTTCAGTGCAACATAATTAGCTTTCAGCTGATGTTCTGCAGTTGTGGTGAGCTACTAGTTGGCAGAATAACATGCTATAATGGTTCTTCAGAATTAAATAAGGATAAATATTCCTAGGAAATTATTTTAATTAAAATTGAGTGTATTTTGAGAGTCCTTAAATTCTTTTGAGTAACTGTTTGAATTGGATTATGAACTAATTTAGCTTTTGTGGGAGAGATGGATCTTCACTGTTTAATTTTATTTTTGTGTATTTTTTGTCTGTAGTAGTCGTGTGCTATTTTAAAGGAAATTTTATTTTCACTAAGGCTTGAGAAAATATTGAGCAAATAATTGCTTAATTTTTCTGTTGACATCTAGTAGTATATTGATCACTGTAAAATGGTGTTGCCACTTCAAAGTGGACACTCCTCACAAAATATATTTCAAATTGTGAGGTGATATTTCTGTTCTAAACACACGACCTTTAGCTGATTGTTTATATTAAATGGATTTTTAAAAATGGATTTTAAAAGGTCTCTTTCTAAAACCTATTAGTTCTCTCTCCATGTTTTTAGAGTGAATTGTAAGCACTCATGAGATAGCTTCTCTTTTTAAGCAGAATTAGGCCTTAGGTCTAGTATTTTTCTTTATTGTTTTCTGAAGAAGAAAAAAAGGCCTTAAGCTTGGCAGTAGGAGGAGAGTGGAACCCACTAAATAATAACTTGCAGCAGCTTTTATCCAGTCTGTCTTTAACCCTAGTTAAAGTGGAATGTGCTACCTGTGCTTGGAGTTAACATGTGCATGGATTATTTTGGGATCCTCTCTTTCAGGAGGGACAAGAAGGTTTCTAGCATACTGGTAGTAGGAAAATGAAGTGCCAGAAGCAAACCAAGTGTTTTTGTTACAGCTAAGCTAGTTGAATGTTTTGGTGGGATCACAGAATGTCTTACCTTGTATGTTTCTATCTTAAATGATTCATAGAGAAAGTGTATCTATTTTTCAAATATGTGTTTCTGAAGTAAGTCTGGTGTGTAGCACCTCAATTGAAACAAATCAGTACTCTTCATGTCAGAGTTTTTCTTAATACATAGAGTAGTAGTAGTTCTTAACCCAGGGATCATGATCACAAGGTATTATGCAAATGCTTTAGTTGGTGATACAGTAATTAAATCATGCATGAAATCAAACCTGGAACAGGGGGATTTAGAAGTATTTCTGGTTTGGAGAGAGTTGCTCCTTTAAACAGCTGCTAACTTCAGAATACAGCAGGACACATTGTTCTTGAAGTCTTACATTAACCATTTTTGCCATGTTTTTTGATGCATTTATTTGCTGCAGATTTATGAAGTGTGTAGCTTTACATGGCCTTACTGCAAAAAGACTTAAAACCCTCTAGCATTGTACTTTATAGTGCATGAGAATAAAATACCTCAGGGCTCCTTGTTTTGTCAGGGGATATCAGTGGCTGTTTAATGACTGAATAGAAGCTTACAAATTTCTTACAGCATTTTAAATGAGACTGCTTTTTTTTTTCTCTTAGGGACGAAACCCCTTTTTTTTGGAGCCAGCAATAATTATTACAGTTACTGATGGAAGTAAATTAACTACTACCAGTGGCATACAGGAAGAGGTAAGATCTGACCTCTTGTTTACAATTATGTGTGCTGAAAGTTGTGTTAGAATGCTGTTTACAGTAAAAAAAATCTGAATAACTTTTTTTCTTATCAGAGGTGATGAAAATATATAGTGTAACTGTTGGTCTGTTTAGTAAACTTAGTTTGTTACTTCTATCCAGGGACTTTATGGCTTTTAAAATATGCTAGCAGGATACCTTGATTTCTGTGAAGTGTTTGTGTTTAACTGGGCTAGATATAAATTCTTTATGCATAGACCCAAATTAACGTAGTGATTTCCTAAAGGATGTGGCCAATAGATAGTATGTGAAATATGTCCTTCTTTCACACCAGACTCCTGAAGTGATTTTAATCAAATCAGTAGTGTCCTTATAATCCAAGATAAGAGCTGAAGAAATGCATTTCAAATTAAATCTGTAAAGCAATTTAAAACGCTTTATCTTAATCTTAATATACTCGAGTATATTGCTCAGACATCTGGCAAATTCAGAGCTGTAGTAAATGCTGAGGCACTGAACTATTTAAACTTACTGGCTGGTTTTAATTTTTTTCCTAAAAAGATGTAGGAGGG